>NW_010551602.1:0-12003 GCF_000687285.1 Phaethon lepturus
CACCGCCCCTCGTCTCCGGCATTTCACTCGCTTTTCATGGCCTTCTTTCACGTTCCCGGTGCACGAGGAATGGTGAGCTGGCGCTCTGAACTGCTCAGTTCCTCCACTCGGTGTAAGAGGTCGTGTTAATTATGTATGTTCAGACAGTAAGTTGAGGGTGACTGTTGCTTATTTACTGGTTTAAAGATGCATTTTGAGACCCTGAGAGAAAAATGACTGCTTTCACTAGCTGGAGCCCCACGCTCAGTAACAGGATTTGAAAGTCATCCACCTAATGATGAGCCCTGTACATGCCACTGGGTCCTTCCGTAGGCTCCAGCAGCTGTACGTGCTGTCAGCATGAATAAATGATGGTGTAAGAGATTAAACATCTCTTTGATGATGTTTGGGGCCAGGAGCTTTGAAATACGCAAGTCAATCTGAACACTGTCTCGTTCTTTCGGAAGTGAATTAGGGGCTGTTTTCTGGTTGTCTTTGATCCTTAATAATGCTTAGTCAAATATTAAGTGGACTGTTAACTGGGGAATAGCATAACAAGAAGTTTAATCTTCTTTGTCAAATCACTCTGTAGAGAGCTAAATATTAGTGGACCTTATATATTTTATTATAAAGTCATATATTATGTATCTGTCTTACACAGGTTCATCCCTAAAAAATGAGTAGTAGGGGGTGAAAGGACAGAGCTAGTCCTCAGGGACAGCAGTCAGATGTGGCTCCTGGAAGAGCAGGTTTGTGCATTAACTCCACTGCTCTATCTGCCACTGTGGAGCAAGGCTGTTCTCAGAGCTGCCTGAGAAGGGATCAGTCAGCTTTGCACGTTTGAGTGTTAGAGTTGGCACTTATTCCAGAGCTATAAACTCTCCTTCAACCTGAATGTTCAGATCTGTATACAGGTGCAAGTCTTCAAAGTCTAAAACTGGAGCATAGTTGTCTTCCTTTTTCATTTCCATTTTCGCTGGAGTGAAATGGTGAGAATGACAGCAGGAGAAAATGGAGGAAGAAAACTAACTCAGACCCATAAAGAACAAAAATAAAAAAGGAATCAATATTATGCCTTAGTTTGTTCCAAATGTGATTGGGGTTTTTTTTGTTCCAAATTGTTGTGGGTTTTTGGGTTTTTTTTTAAAAGAAATTCTTGCTTTTACATATTTCTGCAGGGTAAGGTCTCGGGAGAAGACAAAGACACAGAGCCAGTGCTGTGGAATAGTTTGGAGGGAGAGAGACGAGATGCAGAATGCTGGAAAACAGTGTCTGAATTATGTGCTCAGATTGTCAATGCAGGCAGAATAAAAAGGATGGCTTTCCAAAGAAGGGAAGTGAAATGAATGCCGTTTGTCATTTATGGTAGGTATGAGATGTTAAAGTACTAACCAGAAGTAGATACCCCCAAACAGAATCTACCTTCTCCTTCTCTCCTTCCCCCTCCACATGCACTTCTGCTTTCAACACCATGAGGCAATTCTCCGTAATGAGATACACGGAAGAGGACGGGTCATCTTGCAGCCTCTCTTGCCATGGTTATCCACTCTCAGAATGGGAGATGCCACTTTGATTAAAGTGCCAAATGATTCTTGCTCACATTACAATGAAATGTGACCACTGCTCACCATGGAATGGGACATTTTTGTCACCTCTCCCCTCTCTTTTCTAATAGCAATATCTATCTGCTGCATGCTAGATAATGTGAGTGTCTATTCACATTTCAGTTACAGTGCAATGACTTGTGCTTGACAGATCTCATTATGTCACAGATCATCCTGTCTAAAATTTACATAGACTTAGATTAAAAGCCATTAGACAGAAGTCTTCCACTCCATGGGGTTTCAGGTAGGCAAACCCCTCTCCTTATGTCTCTCTATTTTTTAAAAATAGAATCTAATACCAGAAAATTGCAGAAACTTAACAAAATCCAATCAACGTAATCAAGGTTGTCAAAGACTGGGATTGGAAATCATAACCTGGATTTCCACAAAGCAGATGAGTCACAGCTGCTCCGAAAACAGCGTCTCAGTGTTTCTTTTAGACCTTTAAAGCCAATGTTCTTTCTCCTCATGAAATTCCATTATCCTTGAAGTGATGCTCTCCTGTTTTTAAAGCCTGCATTAGTAATTGAATGCTGGCACAGACATTGACACAATGAACATACGCCTAATGAAAAGCCATAATAGATGTTCACGTAGTTAAACTTCTTCTCAATTGTCACCTCACAAAGTGGTTACTCTCCTCCTGTATGGAGAGACATTGTGCCAGAGACTTGCAAAGTCTGGGCATGGTCTCCAGAGGGTACACTCAAAGGGTAGAGGCAGTCTGTGCCCAGTGAGCAAACTCTGTGTATGTTTGTCCTTGCAAAATTGAGCCATATGGTAAACAATGGGTGCCTAATGAGAGCCACTCGGGGAAACTTCCGTTATGTGACCCAAGTATCTGAGCATGATAATCCAACAGATAACAAAAAGTTATTCTCCATCACCTGCTGCTGCTTCTACTATTACCCAACTTAAACAACCTCGGCATGAGAAGTTGACCCACCCCTTGTGAGTTCTGTACCTTTTTTGGACTGCTGTCTCCTTTGGATCAGGGCTTGCCTTCTGCCTGCATGCTCTTTCAAGCTGGATTCTGTCCCCTTGCACCGTTATGATTGGCTTTGTAGTAGAGGTAGTTCTTTTTATAAAATAAACAAAAAAATTGGTTTTTTCTGACTTTAAAAAAACAAAAAGATACTTAGAGCTAAGTCTGTCAATCACGAAAGAAATATTCCTATTGGCTTAAAATCTGGCTGCTCACTTCCATTGCATGCTTATCAGAAAGAGCTGGAGACTCTGCAGGGAAAGAAAACATTAATTCACTACTGCCTGCCAGCTAGCCTTTGCCTGAAAGAGGGGGGTATGAATTTAGTTTTGTTTTTCCAAACTATATTTTATGCAACCACATACAAACTCTGCTAAATTAAGCTTATCTTAAACATGTAATCAACATCCTATGTCCATACGTTCTTATAATATGACCTCTCTGGAGGGATTTCCATTAACTGTATTTGCAATGCTTTTTCCTTAATATTTCAAACTAAACTCCACCTGTGTGCCGATCCATCACTGAGGCAGACTAGGAAGAGGATTACTATGTAGAAAACGTCTCACAGGTTGTATATGTAAACACTCTTTGGATCTATTTGCAGGGATGTTGTGGAAAACACAGAACTGGGTGGAGAGAGATTGCGGAAATGAGACTAGTTTTAACCATGGTGAACAAATGGCTTAAGACAGGTTTGTAGATAACTCATTTAGATGTCAAAACCAGGCAAGTGTTCAGGCACAAAAACCTGGCTTCAGGGATGAAATTGAAACAAACATCGAGGTAAGTAAAGGTTTGGAACAGTTGCCCTGAATTACTCATTATCTGAGGTAATACGAAATAAAAGCGGGACTGATACCTGAGGAACAGAGGAGGGTGTCAGCAAAAGGAGAGGTGGTAGGGTCGTTTCCCTGTGGGAGAGGGACAGACTTGCCCGTTAGCACTTACAGGGATGGAGGGTCTGCTGTGGAAAGCCGTATGGAATTGACTCCGTGAGTTTTAGTATCTAGTGTGGTTATGAATTTTTGTTCTTCAAAGGTATTCTGTCGGCCTCCTGAGAACAAGAAGTGAGAAGCTGGCGATGGAGTGGGGGTTACTTGGGAAAGGTTTGCCCACGGGTAAGCAGGAACTTCTGCCCTGGCTGTGTGAACTCATTTGGACACGCGGTGCTTGGTGGCTCTGGGGAAGCTTTGACTGAGACTGCTGGTGCAGCGGATGGTGGATGCTACGTGCTGAGGCTGCGTACGTGTAGGGCCCAGGGTTTGGTTGGCAGTGGGGCTCGCTGTGGTGGCTGCAGAGATATGTCAGCGAGCATATGTCAAGGCCTGGTACAGGTTTGTTCAATGTATATTGATCAGTGAAGTCCTGAACTCATCCATAGAGAGCACGTGACGATCGTTGCTGTCACAGTTTTCCCATGGTTCAAATGAAAGTGAATTCATCTCTGATACACAACAACTTTTAAAATTCCTATTGAGAAAGGTGTTTCAGCCTTTTTTCATTCCATTGTTCATAGTCAATAGAATTGAATTATGCGATTTATTCTACAAACTTACTGGGATTCTGCTGCCCCTCAAGAGGTGTGGGAGTGAAGTCAGCTGCTCATGGCAGTAACAGCCAGTATGTGGCTAAGCTTTTCCTGATTTCAACTGTGCCCAAGCGTGTCAATGTGAAAGCATTCATTGAACTGATATGTCTCCTTTTAAGGTCTTCAGGACCATTGTGTCATGATATGTGCATTAATGACACCAGCTTAAAGAAGTACCTAAACAAGAATTTGTGCTGCTGTTGTTGGTTAATTGTTCTCCAACTGCAGCAGCTTTTTAGTCATCTTTATTTGTCTCAGAGCAGCCATATATTTCTCCCCTTTCCTAGGGAACCAGCAGAACTGCTTAATTATTCCATTGCTGTACAGATAACAAAGGCATGAAGCTAGGTAGATACCTTGTACTTTCGGAAATCTGTGCACTAATGGGATTTTCTGCATGGGCAATTTTGAAAAAGTTCTGTTTCTGTCCTCAGTTTTATAAGCTAGGCAAGACCTTCTCTTGATGTTCCACCAGAGAATTGATTAAAATGCCTCGATTTGAAAGATTTCCAAGGAAAATGTAAACATAACATTAAGTGTTTATCAAGGGTGTCTTTAAGTCCATGGTACACAGCATACAGGTACAAATCTTGAGGGGTGGAGCCATTTTTTTCTGCAAGAGATATCTGTATGATAGCCGCCACTGGGCAGTGAACATTGCTGGCTGCCAGCCTCTGCAGCAGCCAGGGCTGTTCTGAACGTCAGTGCTGACCCACACGTGGTGAAAATCTGCCCCTCCATTTCTGATGACTGAGTAGACCTTTTAAATGTCTTCAACAGATGATCTGGAATAATCGAGGAAGGGTCTTTGTTGTTCTACTTCATTTTTAGCTCCGGTGTTCCTTGAATCTCTGCACTAGCAGAAGCAACCAGCGACTTGTACAAGGGGTGGCCAGAAAAGGGGAAGGAGAGAGAAAGCGTCTCTGCACGAGGCACATCAGCGGCGTGCTCAAATTCAGTACCCGCGTGGCACTTCTCCCTCATACACCTCTCAACCAGGGTTTGTCCCTTCCAGGCAAATAGAGTCTGTGATGTTTCTGCTGGCAGAGAACAATTTTAGACCCATCTGTTCAAGCAGCAAGAGATCTTTCTTGTAACTTTGTAAGTCAGCAAGAATGACTTCAAGTTTTTCTCTTTTTTTCCCTTCCCTTCCTTGCGTGTTGTGGGGTTTAGGTTTATATTTTGTTTAAATTTTTACTGTTTTGGTAACCTATCCTCTAGATTGCTCTTATGTGCTCTTCATCACACACAGCGATCAATACCTATTCTGGCCATCACCTCTTTCTACTGTTCGTTTTTTTTTGCAGAGGATTGGATTTCATGCCTTTTCTGAATTTTTTTACCTGCTTTTCAGTAATGTCTATTTGGTCTTTCTGCATGATTTTTGTCTGAGATTTCCAATAGTTCTTCATGAAATATCACTAACCTGGACTTGATTCTTTGGCTGCTATACCTAATCATTCTGTGATGGGATTGAATGAAACACATTCATTGAGGGATTACAGTGGGAGGAACTTTTATTATTGTTTATAGTTTACCTGTTCTTTGGAGAAAACACTTTCATCTCCAGCACCATCAGACTTTTATAAACACTGACTGTGTTAATGAGAGTGAGAAAAGAAATTGTGTTTGTGCCAACAGTGGGAACAAAATATGTAATTTCTCCATTAGTCTTATCAGGTTAACTCACGTAAACAGCATGATTCAATTTGTCTGTGTGCATCATGCTATATAAATAATAATGATAATTAAAAAGCCATGAAAGGCCCAAAGATAACAAGATTATGTCAGGGAGGAGCTAGGAGGGTGATGGCAATACTGAAACAAACCACAACAGGATTCTTTCATCGGTGCTAGAGGCAGCCGGGACAGCAGCGGCTGGTGGTGCCGTTCAGGGGCTGGAGAACGAGCGCAGACCCAAAGCTGAGATTCCCACCACCCTGGGTCTCTGTAGTGCTCTGTGGACGAGGAACGTAGCATCACAGGAAGGCATAAAAGCCTTGTCTGTGTGGACACTTCTCACGCAGGAAAGAGATTGAGCGAGAAGCTTGCTTCAATTTCAACACATAGCTAAACGCTTTTCTGAGCTAGTGCTTTCAATACTTTGTTCAGAGGCAAAAGAAGTGGTAACTGAAATCATTGTCTTAGGCCTTCAAATAAGACTGTGGAAGGGAGTTTGTGGTCATGTGATTCCTGTGTGGAACAAAGATTTTGGCTGCTGTTTAGGAGTTTCTATAAGATGTGCTATATGAAGGCTGAGTAGCTCTGATAATGCGTCAGTGATGGTGTAGACTCCTTTCAAATGGTTCTCATGTGTTTCTGTGACCCCTGCTAAAGGCAGAATTCTTCAGATGTTGCCCAAGACCTTGTGGGAAGAGCATAATATTCCCTTGCTCTCCCAGGCGTGGTTGGACCTCCACAAGTCTGGTGCAAGGAGAGCAGCGAGAGCAGCTCTGGATGGGCAGGAGCAGCTCTGCGTGCCTCGCGGCCCCAGTGAGCTTCCTTACATGAAGGGTGTTTGGTTGCCATATGGAGTTTTCCCTGGGCTCCGATAGTTCTGCCGAGTGCATACATAAATTGGAAATAAATGGGAAATGCACAGAATGAAATAATTCACAGCCTACACTAAATTACAGAAATGGTCAGTGCTTTGGCACACGCAGCCGAGCAGCTGGTAGATGAGTTCAGCAGAGCTGCCTCGGCTTTGGATTTAAAGATAAAGCTGCTGGATTGTAGGAAACTGGAAGGTGGGGTTGTTTCACCTCCTCTCTGTGTTTGCTGATGTCTCCAGCATGCACAAACGATCATGGGCTCTCAGCTCTTGTCTGAAAGAAACAGCATGTGCTGGTTTTGGCTGGGGTAGAGTTAATTTTCTGCAGAGTAGCTAGGATGGGGCTGTCTTGTGGATTTGTGCAGAGGACAGTGTTGCTAATATGGGGATGTTTTAGTTGCTGCTGAGCAGTGCTTACACAGCGTCAAGGCCTTTTCGGCTCCTCACCCCACCAGCGAGAGGGCTGGGGGTGCGCGGGAAGCTGGAGGGGACACAGCGGGGACAGCTGACCCCACTGCCCACGGGGCTCTTCCGTACGGTACGGCGTCATGCTCAGTGTATAAAGCTGGGGGACGGAGGAGGAAGGGGGGACAAAGTGTATGAAATGAAGTGCATGAAATTATGGAAATGCAAGATTGAAACATTATGGAAATTGGTGATATTTGCAATAGTATCATTTACTTAATGTCATGTTGGTCTGATAATAGCTGTATTTCCATTATGGCAAAGAAAAAAGAAACATAACTTGATGCTGCTTTATCTTTACTTATTCCCATGAGACTGCCTAGATTGTCAAAAAGCTTAATGTGCAAATGTAAATGTATATGATTTAAGGGCACAATGGACCATGAGGAATCCATGAGAGTCTCATGAGCTGCTGTAACACCATCTGTGACTGCTCAGTGCTCTTGCCTGTGGAATAGGAATAAGGCTGTCCCAGAGCTGCAGGCTACAGAGCACTACCTAGCTTGCACCAAGGGCAGCTGTGACTTGAAGGGTGTGATGTACACCTGCCTTGCCGTGGCACTCACGTTCACTCTACAACAGCTAGTGGACCTGCCAGAAAAAGTTCTCTTCGCACACTTCACAACAATGAAAATTCATATTTCTTCTAGGGAGGAAGTTCCCATACAGATGTTTCCTGATGTCTTTATGGATGTTTGCATGAATAATATTCTTTATTTAGAAATACAAAACCCTGTGGATGCTTGAGGATTTGCTATACTGTTCACTATTGAGATTTTTAGCAGAATTCTTCTAAAACTCAGTAACAAAAGATAGAAGTACTAGATCAACTCTGAAACACTGTGGACTTGGGACTTCACTGAAAGCCTGTAGAAAGTTTAAAAAGTCAGTGCACTTCTGTACTGTGGTGAAGCATCTTCCTGTTAGGGACTGCAATGCAATTAAACCCAAATCTTCAAAGGTAATTGTAAGTCCTGTTGAGCAAGTGTTAAACACACAAATATTGTTCAAGGTCAGGACTTCAGTCTTTAATCGTGAATGTAAGAAGATTATTGTGATGGTGTGAGATCAAGAGTACTACGTCTAGAGTAATTAATTTCAAACTTTAAAGACAGTCTGGATCTTATGCCACAGGGAGGATGCAAGGCACCCTCTTCCTTTTCTGCAGGAAACGTGAAGCACGGGCAGGATCGTTTTGATACCTTTGCTCTCGCTTCCCCGAGGTGGCTGAGGATCGCTGCGCTCGGCAGTGTGACCAGAGGAGCGAAAGGACTTTCCCGGAGAGGCACAGCGCTGGCACAGGCACCCCAGCTCCTGACGCAACGCACACTATTTCTCCTGCTTGTCCATTTGTGCTACTTTGACTGCATCCTCCATCCAAATATCATGGGAGCCAAGCCTACCTCTCTGAAGGCACACCTATCCCTGCTTTTGAGGTAGTGGTACTGAAACTCGAAGGAGGGGAAGACCACAGGCAGGTTTGCTGTGAGTGTACTGCTGTCAAATGACTTCTGGTTTTGTACACGTTGATTCACAGTTTGGTAGGCAGCTTTGCAAATCTCCACGGCAACTCCATATGTACCATAAAATTGTGAATTATCTTGTTTAGAAGAGGTTCATTAGGAAGATTAATGGGGTATTATTTTTCTCTCATTCGATGTCCTGATACAGAGGGGGCACAGTAATTTTCCCAGCTGTGCACAGCAGCAATTGGTCCTCTCCAGGGTCCCCAGCATCACTGCATTGTGATCAGTTAACCTGCTCAATCTTTGGAAGTGTTATTTGTCAGCTTAATTAGCCCTAAAGGAAGCACTTGTTCTAAAATAGGACAACAGTTTTGTTTTTCCCCGAGAAGGACATAATGTTATTAGCAGTGGCAACTTGTTTAAATAAAAGAGCTTTTAAGCTGAGTTTTATACCAACCCCTATGAATAATTTGGGTTTTTTCCCCCACCCCTGAAGCCATCTCCCTGTCCGTACCCTGTCTCCCGTGAGTTGCCAGTCTCACCAGTGTCAGATTAGTGCAATTACATGGTTCTGCAATGGGTCAGATACCATCACAGCAAGGAAAGATAAGTTGTCTTCATCAAGAAGATGGGGTAAGCTACAAAATAGTCTTGCTGTCTAGCTCTCGTTGTCAGCTGGGACATTTCTTTTCTTGCTTTATAGCAGAAGAATTCAGAATTTCTTATTGCACTGTTCTTCCAGGGTAAAAAGGTCAGAACAAATCTTGGAAAAAGCCACAGAAAGTCATAACTGTGGGTGAGTCTGATATTGTGTTTGCCACAGACAGATAGGACTACAACAGCCAGTTCAGGCTGGAAATAGCTGGTGAGGTTTTAGATAGAATTAAAATATGTGGAAGCTGCAGGAGGGCTAGAACTTGATAAGCATCAACAACCAGATCTGTAGCCCTATTTCCAACCTATGGATGATAGCTTCAATAGACTTCCTTCTTCTTCTTCTGAGAAAAACAGATGCTCTTTTTACAAAAAAAAAAAAAAAAAATAAAAAGAACTATCTTAAAAAAAAAAATTCTGTCTGAACATCCTATTTCAGTCAAGAAAATACCTCCTCGGTTTCAGGAGTTGTTCTATAATTATGATCAGTTTTACTTTATTTATTTGTTAGTATTAATACTATGTGTAACAATTGAGTTTGATTTAGGGTTTTTTTAATGTTGTGCTTAAAAATACCCAGCTTTCAAATGTGTTTAGTGGTCTGTATTTTCCATTTGCAAAGCTAGAACTCTTGTAAATTGATATGCCATTTTCAGATCGCACAAGTTGAGGCTGTTTTTCACATGTGTATAGGAGGGAGAAGGTTCAGCAAGAATGCTTTTCAACTGTGAACGATCAGCAGGAGAAAAACCAAATTCCTGAATTTCAGTGCTGTGTGAACGATGGTTGCTCATTCTGAGCTGGAAGGGGAAGGAGGGACGGGGAGGTGGGAGCTGCAGCATACACGGGCCGTGCAGCATCCCGCTGGCGCTGGGTTTCAGCCCGGCCTCACACCGGTCTGGCTTCCACGGTGGTGGGCCAGGCTTTGAAAGCAGAGTGGAACAGAAAAAGCCCAACCAGCCCTAGAGCAACGGCTCTTCGGTGCCACCGGGAGAAGGTTCGTCTGCCCAGTTACGGGCTGCTGCGGCTCAGCGCTGAGCCATGGCTGTAATTGAGTGCCTGGCCCTTGGGTAGCATGCCTGGATTTGTTTCTTTCTCTTCTCTTTTTTGGTTTTGTTTTTGTTCAGTGATTGCGTCTTTACTAATTCCCAGGATGGCTGGAAGCACAGCAGCGCGGAGCTGGTGACGGCTGGCCGGTGGCTGTGTGGGCATCGGGCGCCGCGCGGCCCGGCTCCCCGTGCCGGTAGCCCTGTTGGATCGGTCCCCGCGGCGTCCGCCAGAGACAGGTACGACCCCACCGCAGAGGTCCTGGTCTGCCTACGGGGTGTCACAGAAGGACCACGCACCGCTGATTAATTGTGATTTCAGACAGTTCTCGTTATCACCATGCTATTAATTACTTTAATGATGCATTCATTTAGATTGAAAATATGATACCAGTAAGGTTTAATTAAAACAAATCAATACCTCATTAACACATTATTGCTACACCTACATGCATCACTGTATTAATCTCCCGTGCGGGAGAAGCAGTTGTGCTTCAGCTCCGTGTCCATAGATCTCTTGGTTAGAAGCGATTTGTTGGTAGGATGATCACAAGAGGAGAGTTACTCAGTCACCACTTTCTTTAGAGACTACGGACCGCAAGTCAGATCGACTTTTCTCTGTGGGCTGGGCGAAGCCGACACCTACCCCAGGGAACACTCAGTCTCTCTATTGGTATTCAAAGAGAAAATACCGGGTGTCTGTGCGGCTGCTTGAAATTCCATCTTTTCACAGTATGTGGGAAGGAATAAGCCACTGAACTTCTAATTAGCGGCCACAGTTTTGGGACACAGGCCAGGACTTTCAGCAATAAGCAGCACACCTTGATGTTAGAGACGAGGCGTCCCCCCTCCTGCTGTCGTACCCCAATGCCCGATGTCGGCTTCAGTTCGGCGTCTGCCTGGCTCTGCCCCGGCGCCGAGGGACCGACTGCTGCTTCCACGTGCCTGAGACGCGTCAGACGGCATGACTGAAGGTTTAATGTCATTTGGGGTCTGTATATGGATGTATGTGTGTGCGCGTGTATGCACACATACATACACATGTTTTGTATTTCTCGGTGGGACAGATGGGAGAAGGAGCAACAGTGAGCTACTGGAAACCACCCAAACGTTTAAATGAGAAGTGAGCTGAAGAAAGAACATTTCTGAAAATGTGCGTGTTCCTTAGTGGATGAAATACGCTCATTACTGCTGTGTTCCCATGCATCAGTTAGAATGGTCTTTAATTAAATTATTCCCGACTGATAGAAAGTCATAGTCTCTCAGACAGCAAGAGAGACCCACGCTGCCCAGCAGAAACCTCAACAAACAGTGCGGACCACGACTGTGCTCTGCAGACCGGTAGTTCCAGTCCCTGACAGACCAGCAGCAGAACTGGACTCTGAAGTTTCCGTGTCCCAGTCGCCATCTGAGTCACCACCGCCTGCGGCTCCGGCCGAAAAGTGCAGCCTGGCTGACCTCAGAAACGGAGCCCAGCTGTGCTCCCGGTTTCCCTGCTAACCCAGGGAGAGCCGTGTGTGACGCCAAATTTCCGCCGGTGAAACAGAAAACAAGCGGTTTTCAAGCGCCGCGAGGGCCCCCGTTCCACGGGTCTCCGTGGGTCCGCGTCGGTGCTGCGGCCGCCCGGGCTCTGCGGCGCGAGGCTCCACGCACGAGGGAGGG
>NW_010551602.1:12034-21303 GCF_000687285.1 Phaethon lepturus
CAGGCTGTGACTGCCTCCTGTTTGGAGGCTGCGTTATTGACCGCCAGCTCTTGCCAAGTACTATGATTTTTTTTTAATTACTATTTTTATTTAAATTTGTTACAGCCTAGAGAGTAACAGCAAGCTTGGTCCTATGCTGCTCCCCATGCCTGGGGGTACCTGACCAGCACCGCCTGAGACCCACCCCCCCCGCTGCTGCCCATGCCCCCGTGGCCCCACGTCAGTCAGTGGCCATCGGTCCCTTCCCCTTGCAATGCTGCAGGATGCCCGTCTCCGTGTGGGTAGGAGAAAAAGAGCAGTCAGCTGAGTGGGGAACCACGTGCCTGCGGGCATCTCTTCCCCGAATTGAACTTTACTGGTCATCCACCGCTGGTCTGGTACGCCGGCACCAGGCGGTCGGTATGGAATCTGGGCTCTTCCAGCAGCGCAAGGCTCCAGGACTCAGTGGGACGAGGACGCCACGTGTCTTCCCTGCCCGTCACAAACGGCCGCCTGGAGAAGGTATGATAAAATTCGGGTAAAAATTTAGAAGACATTATCTTAACCAACATGTAAGATTTCTATTTCTTCTTTCTCCCCACTGATTTCCAAGGTTGGTTGTGAATTAGCACTGGACTCACAGTAGTTACTGAACTTAGTTTAATCAGTCAGTGCACAAGCAGCTTTGCTTCGAGCGCTGCTTAAAGCAGCGAACTAAACCGAAAGGGTCCTCCGATAACCTGGTCAATGCCGGGGGCCGTGGGCACTGGCACAAACTTTGCCTCCAAAGGAGCTTTGCTCTGACGTAGGAGTTTCCCAGATTTGATGGAATCCCTGTGGTAAAACAGAAAGTTGCAGGTTTCAGTTCATTTCAGTACGAGCGGAAAGGAGACGTACCCGCAGCAACAGGGCAGGGCGCTAACGACGCCCAGTAAAGCCACCAGCTGTGTCTCCAGGCTGCTGTTAGTAATGCCACCAGTAACCCATTACCGTACCTGTCCCCCTCCCCTTTGTCCTTTGCTCCTGCTGGTGACTGACCAGCCCCGCTACCGCCCGTGACACCCGTTACCTCTCCAGACCTCTCCTCCATCCCCTTCGAGCTTTCTGGTTCTCAAGAACCAGAACATCATGGACAAGATGTGACACAAGGTATTTGCTCAGCTACAATGGGTTTTGGGAGGAAGAGTTTAAGAAGATTTTTTTCCAGCTAATTAATTTTTCTTTTAGGAATTTTTTTTTTTTTTTTTGCTAATTCATTGGGTTATTTATACTTAAGGAAGAAGTACTTTCATATCTGCGACAACTAAAACTGGTTTTGTCATTTCACTAGACCCCATTTTATAGATTCTCCATCTAACTACTCAAGCGTAAGATCCAAGGTTCATGAGAGAAACCCTTACGGGCGCACCTCGTTGCCAGGCATCAAATCACACGCCAAGTTTCCAAAGCTATAACCATGCTAACAGTGCTAAACCGATTCATTATTAATAATTATGCTCTAGCCAATGTGCAGTGCTTTTCATTTTCATTGTGCTGTATGTACATTAACTAACAAATCTCCACAATACCCCAGTGAGAGTGGTAAGTGCTGTTATTCTCATTTTATGGATGGCAAAATGAGATACAGAGAGGTTAACAGCAAGTCTAATTGGACAATAATTACCCACTTACCACACTGAAAATTAAGAAATAATCCTCCCATTGTCATTACATCAGCACAACAAGGAGAGAGCAGTGTTCACGTCCTCCCCATCCCACCACTTAGCCAAACAGCTTACATGCAAATGAAAGCAAAGGGAGTGCAAGAGCAGATAAATAAATTGTTCTTTTTTGTTTAACATCTGTTTTCCATCACTGAGTCACTTCAGGATAGAAGAAAATTACGAAGTTTCCTCTGAAATCTATTAGGAGATGATTTAAAACAACGTCAAGCTCCATTTGTAAAATGCACCTTTTGGAAAAGAAATGGAAGAAATAGGATTTAATTACTGCTATGGGCTGGTTTCGCTTAATTTTTCTGAGGAGAGGAAAAAAGTGTAGCAAAAAAATTTCCAACTTAGGAAAGACAATGGGAAAACCAGGAAATCCAGAATTCTCCTGTGACCAGGGCAATTGGGGCAGGCTCCGCTTTCAGTAATATCACCCAATTTAGAAATACCTTTCAGTTTTACGTGGTGCATATCCATGTGGGCCTCGGCACGTATCCTTAAAAACTGTGTTTTACGTGATGAAATATAACAGCGCTTCAACCGGTTGCCAGCATATGCCCTTAAAACTGTTCCGCTCGTGCGCGTTCCCACAGCAAGAGCAGCTCGTCCGCATACAGCCCGGGGACCAGCGGCTGCTTTAAAAGAAGTTTTAACTGTTTCAAAAGAAGTTTTTCTTCTCTATGGTTTATATAGAACTTGTGCTGAAGGAGCAACCGTATTGCCTAGTGGTTTCAGTGTGTATAAAAATAAGTGTGCAACAAAACCAAATGCTAGAAGTGTTTTTTTTTTTAAACGGATTAGCTGATGGCCGAAGACCAAGCGCAGCTGACAGGAGGTGTTGATTAGGCTGGTTTTAACAGGCAGTTCCTTTTTGTGGACGTTCAGGGCATTGACTTTAAACTCTGACTTGTTTCTTGTCTGTCTTCTAATTAATCGCTTTCTGTTTGATGTGCAGGACTTTCACCGCTGCTTCCACGTTAAACTGATTCACATTTCGTTTACTGCACGTTCCCATATGTCCGTATTATATATGCGGTACGTGTGAGCTTGCCAGTTCACACACGCTGATGTTTAACCAATAAATAGAAGGCTATATATACCAGTGCTAATTATTTAGATCTGAACAGTGAAACTGGGTATAAATCGCATGAAATTGTTTTACTCCTTCTCTCCACACAGGAAGAGGAAAGCTGGGCAAAACATAATAGTTTGGACTCTTGCACCTACGCTCGTATAGGCGCATGCCAGCTCTATGGTTAGTTTTCAACGGTAGTACTGTGTTAATTCTTTTTTTCTTAATGTTTGCTCCTTCTTCTACCAAGTAAATAAGACCATTATACGAATCACAGTCACTGTATTAATTAAATATTCTGAATAGTAGGTCTCCAGTGACTTGATTTGGAACAAAAATTTTTGTTCCAAGTCAGCATTTCAAAAGCTGTTTTGATATATGCTGAAAGTCAAATTTCAGTGTTATAAATGAAAGAAAATCATAAGATACATTGGAGAAAATGTTCTATTTCACTTTGGGTTAACATTTGAATTTAAGTCTTCTTTTTGTTTCCAGTTTTTAAATCAAAATACCTATTTTTTTAGATGAGATTAGAAATTTTAATAATTCTAATTAGAAAATTAGAAAACAATTTGTAATGAAAAGCAATGATTTAAGATTTCCCATGAGAAATGAGAAACTCTGCTTGAATTTTGATTTTGGTGGCTGAGCACAGGGGCTTCTGCTCACAGCAAATGTGAGCCAGGTCCAGCCGCTGCAGAGGGGAAAGCACTCCAGCAAACCCGTCAGTCATTTGGAGGTGACGTGGCAGCAAAACAGTCTTAATGATTTTCTTCAGTGACTCCACTTAACCCATGATGGAACAGATCGGAGGAACCTGATCGCGGGCACATCTGGCTATTCAACGGGCTGCAGCGAAGTGAGAGCGGTTGCGTCTTCCGCTGGGTTCGCCTCTCCTGCGCTGCCGGAGCACGGCACCCCGGACGGGGGTGCGGGAGCGCGGGCAGCAGCTCCAGCGCTGCTGCTGCACCTCGGGGGTGGCGGGGATGCCCTTCCCCCCCTCAGGGGAAGGAGCGGATGTGGTCCAGCCCCGTGGTCAGCCTCTGCGGTTTGGGGCTTCCACTGAGAGTGCGATGTCCAACACAGTAGATGTGTTGAGTGTCAAGGCTCTACTCTACTTTAAAAAACGAGCTTTAAAGAGCTCTACCAGACAAAATTGTCAAAAGCACCTTTG
This sequence comes from Phaethon lepturus, assembly GCF_000687285.1. Lineage (NCBI taxonomy): Eukaryota > Metazoa > Chordata > Aves > Phaethontiformes > Phaethontidae > Phaethon > Phaethon lepturus. The sequence continues at coordinate 15,969 of NW_010551602.1, forward strand.
TCAAAAACATGTCAGGGAAGAGTTAATAATCAGTGATTATAAAAATTCAGGCACTTCAAGTAATGTAGAGGTTTTTTAAAACCTTATCTCTGCATTAATTTGAAAAAACAGTCTCGTTTCGGTAGGTGTTTCATGATTGGTACCACCTAATTTATTGTGCAATGAAACTTATGAAATTCAAAAGAAACATAATAATATTTGCCAGATTTTTTTTTCAAAAATCTGTAACATCCAGTATAAAATCATCATCTTTATCTAGTTGTGAATTCTGTAGCACAAATGTAACTTTTGATTAAATTCCATAAAGGCAATCAATAAATCTGCAAAAATCTATTATTTACAATTAAATTCCATAGAACTGTTCCGTAAGTACGCCAATTGTGAGCTCAGAAAGGAGATCAGCCTTTTGATGCATCACTTTTTGATGTGAATGCCCCTCCTTATAAAAAATGATGGCAAACATAAATAGATTTTCTGTCATGGGTGGAATTGTTCTTTTTCTTAGTGCACTCCAAAGATTCATGTAAAGAATCATCTGCTCTTTACATACATATTATAGAACATCAATGAAAGCCGATACCTTTTGTCAATGAGTAAAATATTAAAACTACTGATCTGACCTGCTTCTTATTTAGCTATTGATTCTGCCTCTCTCTCCTGCAAAAACACAAAGTCAGGGATTTGGTTTCAGAATCAGACTGCCCATTTTGGAACGGACCTCGAAAGACTGTCTGGTCCAACCTTTTGTGGGAAAGGGAGCCCAGATGAGATTATCTAGCACCCTGTCCAGTCCCCTCCAGCGAGGGACTCCACCACATCCCTGGGAGGTTGTTCTAATGATTGATTGTTCTCATGGTAAAAGAAATTTCTTTCTTATGTTGAGATGAATCTTCTCCTGGTACAACCTGTACCCAGTGCCTCTCGTCTTCCCCATGTGGCCACATGGTTTTCTTTTCAAAAAATGAAGTGGAAGGGGATGAAACGCTTAAAAGCTGTTTCACTTATCCCTTCTTGATCCAAGTAATTATTCTGGCTATTTTTCTGAGCCAAAAGCTAACAACAGAGTTTGTTCTGGTCAGGTGTAAACAAAGCAGTGCACTTCTATTTATCAAATTACTTTGCTTTTATTTGGAGGTCAGGATGAAAAGCACTGACTGCGCACCTGAGATAAGTGGGAACTAATGCCCAGTGCATGCCGGTACCCTGCCTACAACCCTGGCAGCCTCCTCCGTGGACCTTCAGCCCTTTTCATGGTATGTTAGAAGGTGGAATTTTTGTGCAAATTGGATTTCTGACGAGTATGTTTAGTGGAAGAAAAGGTTATCTATTGATAGTTTTCTATCTGGGTCTCCTGCTGTGCTGACGCTGCGTGGCCAGGGAACGTGGCTGCTGTGTGCTGGGGTGGCTGGACGTGCTCTCAGGGCCCCACGCTGAGATGCGTTCTCAGTCCTCTTGCGTTGGCGTTAGGACACCTCACGCACACTCATCCTGTGGGATAAGGCTTGAGTCAGTGGCTGGGAGCGTGGCCCAAGCCTGAAGGTACCCAGCGAGGGGAGCACCACCACGCCATGCCAAGCCATGGCCATGGCGGGCTCTGCCCCACCACGGCTGCTGCCGCTGTGTTTCCACTCTGCACGCAGAGGGGTTTTAGTCAATGGTTGTTCCCGTTCTGATGGGTGAATTAAGTTGTTCTTAAATTGGTTTCTATGAATCAATCTGTTCACCGTGGTGCTGGAAAGGTAGGGGCTTCTAGTTATTTTATTTACATTGATGTTGGTTTTAGTGGGAAAATTGTAGTTTTGGTGTATAGATTTTAATTAAGACTGAAAACAGCCTCTCAAAGATATACTAAAATTGGATGGAAAAAATGCATTTCTGTACAAGTTTGAACCACCTGTTTCAGTAATTGGGATGATTAAAAATTGAACTGGAGATCGAGGATACTAGATTAAATAAACAATAGAGTATTTTAAGTATTATTCAGTGCCTTTGTGAGTAAATTAAATAAGTGGCTGGCACAGGAGTGAAAGGAAAAGAAGCGACGTTGTTCCTTCCGTCCTGCTTTCTGAAGGCTGACCTGTGCATTTCAACATTAAATAGCTTATCCCGACACACTGTGTGAAATGTTTCTGAATTGTAATCAGTGCTGCTCAGGGAACCCACGTTCCTGTGGTAATAAGCTGTTACCTGCTGCCCTCAATTATTCTTAAGTTACTGAGTACAGTTCAACAGCCTGAAAATGTAGTCAGCTGTGAAGAGGGAGGAGGAGAAACCTAAAGTCCACGAAGCGCAAAAAGAAGTTTAAAAGATCTAAGTGGGCCAAGCGGCACCACGGGCAGCGTGTCTCCGGTCACCGGTGCCACTGCTGCCGCTGCCCCAGGACACAAAGGACGTTCTCACTGCAGAAATGGGGATGACAATCCTCCACGATGCTTACAGAGATGGCTTTGCAAAGGAACGCCCTCTGTGCCTTGGGGAAGGTGTGAGAGCCTTCTGAAGGCAGTGCTGGGAAAAACAAACTTGTAAACATCTGACAAAAATGTGCCTTTCCAATAAATATTGAAATACACCCTTCCCAGGATTTGGGAGTATTAGTTCTGGCGCTGGCCCAAGCCTGTCTCTCATCGAGTGATTGATTTCTTTATTTCAGTTCTCTCCTGCCAGACACTGGGAACGTGATTGAGTTAAATCTGGAGAACCTTAAAAGCGCAGTGAATTTATCAGGGAGCAGAATGAGGGTACTTGGGTGGAGGAGGATTTGGGTGGATGCAGGGCAGGGCTGTGTCTCGGTGCATTTGCCCAAGTCCTGCGGCACAAAGTAATCTCGAAAGTCTAATTTTGTCCGTGCATTTGAAAGAGGCTGAGCTGGGGAGGTTGGGGTATGAGAGGTGGGATTATTGACCCATGGGGGATTTAGGCAGGGGCATCTCCGTGCTGTAAAACGCCAGTGCTTGGTGGCCGTCATCAGCTGGGACTCCATTGGCATCAGTCGGTTCCTGCCACTGCACTTTAGAAACCCATTTTCTGTTTTTAGAAAGAAGGTGGTGTAGAGTCCAAGCCATCACAGGAGGAACACAGCGAGTCTGCTGTGTCTGGCAGCGTAGTTTCGTGTCCTCACACTGGACTATATCGTACATAACCATGTGTATTTCTTGTTCATTCTTTCCTTCTTAGACCGTTGTGCTCAGGCTGGCCAGCAGAAAGCTGCTCTCTGCTGGATGCAGGGGCAGAAAAGATGAAGATCTGATGCTGAGGAGAAAAAAAAAAAAAAGATGTGTGGGTGACACAGTGTCAATCAACATTTACGCATAGTTTCTGTATTTCGGTTACAGAATTTAAAATTTAAATTGCTCTTGTAGTAAGCGCAACATCACAATAGAAGGAAGCGAGGACAAGTGACAATAAGCAGCATTTCTTCATGTGTGCCAAGAATCTAAATGTAAAAAGCAGGTGCCACAACAGTGGCTGTGCAAGGAGGATGAGTTGCAGTTGGCAAAGCACAACATTCCTCAGAATCAGAAAGGAATCACAAGCATCCACTGGGGAAAGCTGCAAAAACACTGGTTTCTTTCAGGTCAAGACAATTTTACCAGCATTTTTCAAATAACTCACATGTTGGATCTTTGTTCATCCTTGTTTCTCTCAGAAAAGGACAAGCTGCCACCCAGCACTATCTGCTCTGGCGCAGGGAGCATTATCTTGCTCCGCAGCCTGCACACCATTTTCCTGGAGCAGATAAATTAAAGAAGGTTAGTGACTCTCTGTTATTTACATATGTAATGTTTTTGTTTCCTCTATGCATTCTTTGTCACAAGATTTGACCGTCTTGGTCATTGTAGATGATGGCTGTTGGCTGATGTTGGTGTCCAGAGCCATAACCGACTGCTAGGAAGTGCAAGAAATAACTATATTATGGTCAGTCATTCAGCACAACAACATTTCCTCACAGGCACCCTGCAAATAAGTTCTTAACCTTAAAGCACTTGGCAAAACTGCACCAAACTCAGTTAAAATGATGATTACCTAATCAAAAAGTTATTAGTGATCCTTTTTTGTTTATTTTACCTAAATTTTATTCTTTTATAAGCTGGGATTGTTTTTATACTTCACAAGAATTTTAAATGTGTTTTGCTTGATTTTCATCATTATTTAGGTCAAGTTTTTCAGTCAAGTAAAACTGTTGTGAAGCACAGGACGTGATTTTTGATTAACCATTTTCTTTCCAGGACAGCCGGTGCCTCAGACCGCGGCAGCCTGCCAGTACCCATCCCCAGGAGCTCTCTGCCGTCCTGGACTTTCTCCAGAAGCGTGGAAACAAGTTCAGCCAGACATTGCTGAGAAGCAGTCCAGAAATAGCCTGTGGACAGAAGGGATGAGGGCAAGGTTACCATTTGGGGGGTTTGGATTCATTCCCATCTGCTGTCAAGGTAAACCGGCTCCTAACCTTGCAGAAACTTTCGCATCTCCAGCAGAAATAGTGTGTGAAGTGAAGGAGTAACATATAGTTTAGCAGGAAACTGTATGGTGCATAGAAGAAAAATAGCTTTTAATTTTATATTCAGTTTTAATTGATCACTTCAGCTAATCCCTTTTATTCGATGTCTACCTGATGAATGTTTTAGCCTGTTTTTTTAATGAGGGGTTGAGCGTTGTGCAAGATCTTTTACAAATATGATCAAGGAAATGCACAAAATCAAGATGACTATACAATGCTGCACTGCTTAGCTGATAGTGTAGGGGAGAGGATAAATGTTAAATTCAATTTAATATACAACTATTTTTCAGTGTATGGCATCCCAATACATCAAGAAATTTTGCTTGCTTCTGGCCAGAAAAATGCTCTAGTCGTATCGCTTGGAAAAAACAATTCCACTGCTTATACTTATTTACACATTTAGAGCTTGCCAGAAAGAGGCTGATTTTCCACCATTCACTTACACAGTTCTCTGAAGAATTCCTGTTATTTCAGTATCAGTGTACTGTACCTGTTGGGGGGATCCTGAGGGGCTCTTGTAACCATGCAAGAGCGCAACCCGCATGATGCGAGACCACAATATTTCTCCTTCCCAGACACATCAAATGACCACCTATATTAACGAGCAAAAAACCATATTAAACACGTAAACACTTGAACCAAGACCCTCCTCATTCCTCTCTTGCAAACGCGGTTGTAGAGGGAGGGATTTTTCAGCTTGGGGCATGGCTGCCGGCGGGTTGCAGCCCTGTGTCCCAGGCAGGCGCGAGGCTGGTGGGGTGCCGAGCCGCCCACGCCTCCCTCCGTGGAGGGAGCAGGGGAGACTGCGCGCGACCTTCGCACCCTCGGTGCGAGGTCCAC
>NW_010551603.1:0-3328 GCF_000687285.1 Phaethon lepturus
TGGACAGCTGATGGCTGTCTAGAGACAGCCATCAGCCAGACATTTTATGCTGCACCAAAGGTGAGGCAGATAGTATAAAATAAAGCTGAGACTTTGTTATGGTCATAGAATAGAATCATAGCATAGTTTGGGTTGGAAGGGACCTTTAAAGGCCATCTAGTCCAGCCCCCTCAAGGCATAGTCACAAAAACCATCCTTGGCAATTTATGCAAGTCAAATGGAATTGACTCCCGAATGAGTTAAAAGCCTTGGAAGGCCCCAGTGCATAGGCTTAAATCATCGTCACTACTGTGTTTTAATGATAAAGATGTTTGTTGTTTCATTTACAGGATTACTAAAGTTTCCTATAATAGGACTCGAAGAGCCTGGTTAAGATGATTTCTTTCATTCCGTTTTTCAGATGCTGGCTCCCTGCCTTTCCTGCATCAGTCATCCAAACAATCTGGTGTTGAGAGCACAGTTGCTACAGATCACCCGCTTGCAATATTCAGAAGCATCTTTCCCATTCACCAAAGTAGGAATAAGAAACAATAGAGCAAATATTACACACTGATGAAGCAAACAGTAAGGCAAGCCAGTGAAGCATGTCATAATAAAAACACCTTCAGTTTTGCTGCAATCCTCTGCAAGTTTCACATGTTTATGTGAGTTCTTTGGTGACCTTTAGTTCACATCTCCACTCTCTACTTTCTCTTCCATATCTACTGAGGGTTGTTTCACTCTTGCTCATATTCTTCTCTCTTCACTGCTTGAGTCTTTCCTTTTCTTGACATCAGTTAGCTCTATTACCTGTTTCTTCTTTGCCTTCATAAGAACTGAGGTCAGCCCTAGAACAATGAACAGTCCGAAGGAGACAGAAGCCCCTGGAGAATGCTCTCTTGCACGTGTTTTACAGCTGAATCACAGTATTTTGTGGCCATGGAACAGAGGCCAGAGCCAGCCCTCCAGGCTGACAAAACTGATTCACTTTTGTAGAAAAGTAACTGACAAGACAATCCAGCCTTTTGGAAGAACAAAACTTCCCATGTGCAAGCTAAAATGAGACTTTGAGCTTTCTCATACATCCTTGAAGGGGTAAATTCATACATACATACCTCTTTCGGGGTAAATTCATACAGTAAAAAGGACAGATGCTTAAAAAAGGGAGATCAGAAAAACCCAACATGTTGTTTCTTCCTTTTTGAGTCTGTTCTTGATAATAAACACATAGACAGGGAATGGAAACAAATTCTTTCCAATGGAACATTAAAAAAAAATTCTAACTGAAAAACCTGTATTCAAGGTAAAATCTGAAGAGGGACTAATAGGCAAACCTGAGTTTCACAACAGGAGTGCCCCCTTTGTTTGGCTACTGCACAGGTGTTGCTGATTCAGTGTCAGAAATGCACCAATAAAAGAGTACAAGGCAAAAGGAAATATGTGACTTACATATGCTCCAGCTCTCTTTGCGTATCTTCCAAAGAAATGCCCAGCAGCACACAGAGGCCTCGTCCTATTGAACTTATTTGTTCACCACCCACTGGGGAAGGGGGAAAAAAGAAAAGTAAGGCTAAATGTGCTGTCTTGTTTAATGACACAGGTTAGGTACTGATTTTAGGTGGCAACTCTACAACCACCGAAGAAAATATCATTCTAAACCCTTCTTCTCTGTCTTAAGTTTGTTACGGAGTAAAGATCGCATAGAAGCCCTCTTTCAAAAGTCTTTCCAAGATCATGACTTATTTGTGAGGAACTAGCTCAAGGTGCTTACTCCAGTGTTTAAAAACACTGTATAAAGATTTTTACTACAACTGGATCAGAAGTGCTAACCAGAGAGGAGGCAGAACTCTATCCAATCCTTGTAAAAATTATCTACCTGGTTGATACCAATAAATGTACTCAATTTCCCTACTCCACCACTCCCTACATACTTTGCATTAATTGTGAAAAGGTGATTTCTATTTGATATAGTTCTCATGGATTTTTTGAAACAAGATTTTGAACATGCAAATTCCACGCTCCTAGGGGGGAACACAACCTCTCCAATGACATTTACAATAAAACACAAACCATCACAAATCCACTGTGTTTTCCTAAAAAATCTTTTAGATTATCTTAACATGGATGAGCCTGAGATGACTGTAGTAAGATTTAAATAAGATCTTAAAACTGAGATAACCACCAGCTACCCAGTTAAAACTATATCCAGGCTCATGCAACTGGGAAAAAAGCCTCAAACACCCTGGAAAAAGAAAGGAGGGCAGCAACTGTGACCATAGTGCCAGCACATGCAAGCCATGCGAGGAGGCAACTGGGATGGCTCCACTGACACACAGAAGCACTGCACAACAGTAATCAGGACAGCCCTGCCAATACATGCAAGCAATGCAAGATTACTGCAATTACAGTGCCAATGCATGCAAGCCATGCAAGGAAGCAACTCTCATTATACAGACAACACATGCAAACCATGGGCAAAGGCAACTGGGACAGCACTGCCGACACACACAAGCAACACAAGGAGACGTCTGTGATTGCAGTGCCAACAAATGACAGCAATGCAAGGAAGCAACTCTGATTCTACTGCCAACACATGCAAACCACGTCCCTGGCAACTGGGACGGCACTACTGACACATGGAAGCAACGCAAGGAGGCAACTCTTATTATAGTGCTTGACACATGCAAGCCATAGAAGGTGCTTGCAACTGCGCGGACAACACATGCAAGCAGTACAAGATGACCGTGATTGCAGTGGTAGTACGTGCAAATCACAGGAGAATGCAATTGGGGTGGCACTGCCAACACATGCAAAACAATGCACAGCAGTAATCAGAGCACAAGTAAACAATGCAAGGTGATTGCGACTGGAGTGTCACTCTGTAGACAATACATGCAAGCCATGGGCAACGGCAACTGGGACAGCACCACGGAAACACAAAAACAACACAAGAGTCCAATTATAGTGCCCGACACATAGGATATAGTGATCGCAACTGCACTGCCCACACACAGAAGCAATGCACAGCTGTAATCAGGGCAGCCCTGCCAACATGAGCAAGCAATGCAAGGAGATGACTACAACTCTAGTGACAACACATGCAAGCCGCACAGGGAGGGCGATTGCAACTACACGGCCAAGACTTGCAATGCATGCAAGCCATGCAAGGAGGCAACTCTGATTACAGATACAACACACACAAGCCATGGATAAAAGCAACTGGGACGGCACTGCCAACATCCGCAAGCAATTCGAGGTGCCGGCAACGCAAGCAAAGCAAGCCGACCCACGCCAAACCCACGCAGGGGAACGACGGGGCGGGGGGCGACGACCGATCGCGCACGCCAGC
>NW_010551604.1:0-1269 GCF_000687285.1 Phaethon lepturus
ACCAAAGATCTGCAATTGGTAAGAGGTCTCTGCCTTAAGGAGCAGCCTTGAGAGGCATCCCAGCTCAAGGGGAGATTGTCGCCATGCAGCCAGCAGCTTAGCTTAGCAGTGAGAGCTCAAAGGCAGCTCACTTAGGCTGTCATGTTTATGGGATAAAGTCATTATGGGCTTATAGTCAGATTACATGCAATGGAAAAGGTATGCATGAGATTCCTTGTACCCACAAGTTTCTTTGTTCCTTGATAAATGAGTCTTGGAAAAGCCACCTGCTATTCATGTGTTACTAGCATGATTGATTTTCCAAGCTCATATGCATCGATGCTCACCATGGCACTCTGTTCTTTTGTGGGTTTCCAGAGAACAGATTGGAACTAGAGAAGTTCTCGGCCCAGTTACAGCTTAGGCCTTTACCTCCTTTGGAGCCTGAACCAAACTACTACTAGTTTGGTCAAGGACTTGAGTGCATCCATCACAGGAAGGAAACAGAGAAAGTGTCTTGGTGGGCACCTGGCAGCCAGTCAAGATCAACCCACCACACACTGTAATAGTAGAAAACAAATGATGGCAAGCACTTCTCATTTCTGTTTTGTAAATTGCCAGATATTAATAGATACATTGATCTGGAGATCTTGTTTTACTCTTCTTCAGATTACTGTCTCATAACACCAGCAGTGGCAGTGAATCAGAAAATTCTAACAGAGAACATCAGAAGAAGAGAAACAAGTGACTTACATACTTTAGACAAAGAAACATGAAACAGATGGAGAATGGTCTTCTCTGTGATAGCTCTAATAAAAAATAATGTAACATGTTTTACTTGTATACAGTCCTCCAGAGGCAGCCTAAAGTCCATGTTTGAATAAAGAGAGAATTACCAAAGCATATATACACCGTAGATGTATATCTATGCATATCCTCATGTTGTTTGGGAAGAACTCACAGAATCACAGAATGGTTAAGGTTGGAATAGACTTCTGGAGGTCATCTTGTCGAACCCCCTTGCTCAAGCAGGGACACCTAGAGCCAGTTGCCCAGGACCTTGTCCCGACAGCTTTTGAATATCTCCAAGGAGAGAATATCTCCAAGAGACTCCACAATGTCCCTGGGCAACCTATTCGAGTGCTCAGTTACCCTCACAGTGGAAAAGTGTTTCCTGATGTTCAGATGGAACCTCCTGTGTTTCAGTTTGTGCCCATTGCCTCTTGTCCTGTCCCTGGGCACCACTGAAGAGGACCTGTCTCCGTCTTCTTTGCACCCTCCCTTCAGGTA
>NW_010551605.1:0-6287 GCF_000687285.1 Phaethon lepturus
CGGGTTTGTTTGCATGGTTTTTTTTTATATCAAACTGACCGAATCGCTCCGCGCTGCTTGCACGGCCGCCTCTTGCCAGGCCCGTCGGGCTTTTTTTGCCCAAACGCTAGGCCGAAGGCCGTTGTGGAAGAGAGCATCCTCCGGTTCCCAACTGCAGCACCCGGGGCCGGATTTGCAGGGTGGTTTTAGCTTCTTCCAGCTTAGGTAGGTGCCTCGGAGCAATTGCAAAACTGCCTTGGAGTGAGGCACCCTGCTCTGTTGACTTCAGTGAGGATTAGATACTTCACCTGCTTAGGTACTTTGAAAGAGACATCTAACACTTTTGAATGTCTAACCAGCTTTGAAAATCCTGATCTTCCTCTTTTAATCTCTAGCTTCTAAGTGCTTCCATGGTCTGGCAGTTCTAATCATTCTCAATATACTCCAGGCTTGCTAAACACGCAGTAACTCTTCTTGTGCTGGTTATACATATGTGCATATAAAAGATTGTGCCATCACTCTGTTTATCATAAACCATATACACACGAAGTTTCTGTAAGAGTCCTAGATATCTTCTGCAGTCCCCATCTTTTCCATAAACTGTAGAAAATGCATCACTGTAAATGAATGGTATCATCTTAGTCCCACCAGCTTTAAGTTTGCCCCTGGAACTGCAATCTCAATTTTGCCATTGCTTTTGCTTTTCTTTGCTTGTACAGTGTTTCTTAGCTCTTGAACTATGCATTCACTGTGCATTGGGTCCAGCTGCCTTCTGCTCTTCTCATCTCGCTTGTTCACCTTTGGTCTTCTACTTCTGTAACCACCTTTCGAGAATTTTCTTACCGAGGTCTTTTTCCTTTTTGCCTCTTATTTCTTCCTTTTTGCCTCCTCTTAATTTCAACCCATGTGAGCCATGAACACAATTTCCCTGAAATGGAATGGACTTTGCTTCATGTTGGTATTGGGCTACTTTTTATTCCTTTGAAAGTCACTCCATGCCTGCTCTTCCTTCAGTGATATCACTTCAGTGTATTCTAGAGCTGAAAACTCTTTGGTTTTAGAAGGAAACCAAATTTTTCAATCTTTACGTATAAAGATACCTATAAAGAATGTGTTTAATCCTAGGTGTTTAAAAAACCAAAATATCCCAAACCACCTTTCTGCAGAAAACTTCGTGCTAAGTTTTTCAAATGGAGATCTTTACTTTTGGCTAAACATCTTTGTTTCTCATTAAAAAAAACCCAAATTCCCAGAAGTAATTATTGGGTAGGTCTGTGGATATTTTACACAAAATATGTGCCTTTTGTCAGAGTCCTGCTGTTGTACAATTTGGGAAGAGTTACTTTCTGCCTCAGGTGCTCACAAGAGTTCTCCTGGAAATGGGTTAACTGCTATTGTTGAATAAATAAACTTTGACTTGATGTAGTAATGGACTTTTGTCACTTGCTAAAAGGTCATCGTCCACCCTTCCCCCTCGATAACTACCCATCCAGCCTCTTGGTGCGGTAACTCCCTGTGCTGCCTCTGGTACTGCTAAGCTACTCCCTGCTGCTTCCTCTCTGTCTCTCCTCAAAACCTGAGCACAGATCCTCCACCCAGCCCGAGTTGTGTCCCTGGGTGCCTACAGCTCCTTCCTGAAGATGACTGCAACCATCCTTTCCAAATGCCTTGTCTTTGGCTTTCTCAGGGCCTGGGATAGCAGATGGGTACTGCTGCCTTTGGCTGTCAGCAAAAAAAAGAACCTCATGGGCTTGCCTTTGTCTCTGGGGAGGGCTGAGGAGAAGGGAGGGGGTCATCTGGCAGCGATGTGGCTGCAGACGGGACAGGGAGACAAGCTGGTTCGCTCCCTCTTTTCCTTGTTGGTGAGACACAGGGGCTGGTGCTTGTGTCCCCTAAGTGGATCTGGAAGGACACCCTGCTGGCCCTTTCCCCATGTGTGGAGTGGGGTGAGGGGGGAACTGCAGCTTTGGGTGCCCTTTCACTCCCTGTTGCTTTACCCCTCTGCTATTTATTAGCTCTAGATATTATCCCTTATACTTAGCCACACCTATGTAAATCCCTTAGTCCAGCATTGCTGGTGTTTCACATCAATGGATTATACAGGCTTATGTGCTGCACCTTGCAGGGAAGGAGCAAGTCAATCCATTAACAGATTTTTTAATTTTGATTTTTCCTGTTGTAGTTACAGTTTTTGATTTTTTTTTTTTTTTTTTCATTTTAACATCTCAAAGCATCCTGACTGCCCTTGGAAGGGGCTACTATTTCCATTCCTAGTCATCCTTGTGTTTAGAAGACTTTAAAAGAAATTCTCTAAAGTGTAAAAATGATTTTTTTTTTCTTCATTAATATTGATAATTGGAGAGAAAATCTCATAGTAAACATGACTATCAAAAGTTAGGGAGGAGGCTCACACCAATGCTTAAGTGAATCACTATAGCAGCCAGAGGACCGTAAAAGTATGGGGTTGAATGTAAGCAAAGTTAAACAGAGATACACCAGAAGGTAGATTGTTGTGCTGGCAAAATGCCTGGAACTTTTGAGGGATATTGAGGAATAGCCTAAGGCCCCAAACCTTGTGGCTTTCAAGGTTTGCTTCTTTCTGTCTTATACTGCTTGTTTGTCTTTATTTTGTTTAACAAAGTCTTTCAAGTAAAGTTCCGACTTGAGACCAGTACTTCTGGCAAGGTTAACTCAGCCACGAGGTTTATTTGTTCAGCTTGGGGTGGCTTGCTAGCTTGATGGTTGTTTTTCTTTTTTTTTTTTTGGTGGGGTTGTGTTTTTTTTTGCTGAAGTGATGTTGTATCTTTGTCTAGTCATCCTCGTCATATGAACTCATTTTCCTTTTCTTCTGTGCTTCAGCCCAAAGCACCCTTCTAGCTTCATGTGCTTGCAGAATACCCAAGTGGTGTTCCATGCTGCAGACAGAGGAGGAGGAATTAATGTGTGAAATCTGGCAGAACTTAAATTTTTGAATGCTCTGAAAATGCAGTAGCACTAATTTGTATGTTTGTGTCTTTTCTTTTTTTGGTCTTGACTCAGATGAGAGGTGGCAACAGAGGAGGCAGCTGACCTGGCCGCGGGGCTGTATGAGGGCTTCACCACTGCACACCCCGGCATTCGGCGGTGCCAGTGGGGAGGTTGCTGCCTGCTCCCTGCCTCTGCTCTTGGCACCTGCATGCTCAGTCTGACGCTTGTGTAACTCCCACAGCCGTGGTTTGCAGAAGCTCAAAAGGAATTTCAGGAGCTTGGGTAGCTCTTGTGTAGGACAGAATGTGCTGGAATGGGATTTTCAGCAATTTAAGGTTTTGTGTTGTTTTTTTTTAATTGGGTTCTGACAGGTAATGCTCGGGTTTGGCAAGGACATGCCAAGCAGCGCCGTGTGCATTAGCATGCCTTACCTGCATGTGTGAAAATACCCTTTTGTGTGTGCGGTCGCTCCTTCTTTCCCACATTTGTGGGGAAAAAAGGGTGTGAAAATTGGAGCATGTTCCAGGAAAAACAGTTGGTTCCTTCTACCTGTAGGCAAAACAAGGTTGGCCCCTTGCCGCCTTGTGGACACTTTGCTCCTGTTTGCAGAGAGAGACCAGTGCTGCAGGAGGAGGAGGAGGGTGAGGGGGCCGGAGGAAGAAGCAACACAGAAGGCAGGGCAGACAGATGCACCAGGAGGCCACTGAGCTGGGCACCTGAGGGGCAACCTCCCCACCCGTGACCTGGTGGGGCTGCACGCCGAGCAGAGCCAGAGAGCAACCAAGAGCCCTCCTTGAAGCTTCTCCCCTGCTGTGCTGGGCGTGCAGGCATTTTTAAAGAAGCAGGTTTGGGCATGCATGGAAGCCTCTTCCACTTTTATGATCGGTGCAGCTTGCAAGGAGAAGCTGTCATTTTTTCCCAGGGCGTGTAGAACCAGTTTCTCTGGTCCAGCCTGCTGCGGAGCCAAGGTCTATCATGAAAGGGGCCGTGATGTATCTGCCTGTTGGTGCTCTTGATTTGTGGGAAGGGTGTGGACGGGGAGCTCGGAGGCTGTATGCGCTCTCTCCCGTCGACACAAACTTCTGTTTTTCTGGAAGGGCTGTCACTGTACGGCATTGCAGGGCTATCGGCCGCTTGCTAAAGCACTATTTCAGATCGTGGTCATGGAGCTCTTGGACAAGTGTGCCTTCCTAAAAGAAGACTTTTCATTTCATGTGTTTTTTCCATTTTAAGTTGTCATATTTGGGACCTCTAATGCCCATACTTCTCTAGCAAATTTCTCAGGGTGGTATTGCCAACTTTCCTGACTTTTTTTGTGTTCTGTGGCATTTGGTGTTTTTCCTTGAAGTGCAAGGTCTTAGGACCTTCTCAATGGGGGGATCTTGGATTGCACAAAATATGATTCTATTTTTGTTGATGAAGAGCATCTTAAATTTACTGGAGAAAAAAGTTCATGAAGAAAAGAAATTTCGGTTTCCACCTTTTTTTTTCTAAATGTTTTCTTTAAGCAAGTGACTCTTAATCATTTTAAGTAATTAGCATTGGCAGTGCTACAGTAGCCACTGCAAGCAGTGCTCCTAAAATGGTTAGGTCAGAAACTAGACAAGCTGGGCAATAGTCTCCTCACTGTGATTCTGTGTGGGTAATGACGATGGTTTCTCTAGGCCCTGTTTCTGTAGACATTTCCTTCGTGATGGTTCTGTGCATGACAGTGCACAGAGGAAACCTGCACAAGTTTTTTGCAGGATTCTGTCCTGCAAATTCAGCTTCTACAAGAAGTGACCCTTAATACTGAGCACTGAACTAAATAGGGCCTTGATCTTGCCAAACTTTTGCTTGCAAATGTTTTTTACTTGGCTATTCTTCCTCAAAAAGTGTTTTGAAAGCCCAGGACTTCAGTGTAGTCAAGTAAAGCCAGTCTAGAGCACTGGTTTGGTTTAGTAAGGTTGCTGGCCACACAACTTTACAGGAAATAGTTTCTTCACCATGCTACTAGCCATGTCCTCTTTTTCACTCCTTTCCGATATCACCTCGTGTGAGGTTTGCCAAGAGGAATTAATGGATATAGACTCACCCCTGAAACTGAAGGGGTGGCGGGAACCACCTCATATTTGATTCATAAGTAGAATGTTTTCAGTGTTGCCCTCTGTCAACAGCACTTGTTCTGTTTAAAAAAAAAAAATATTCAGGATTTTTGGGATAATTGAAAATGTGTGAAAGCTTTGAGTGATTGAGGTGTCTTTTTTTTTTTTTCTTTAAAGAAAAGACATGGAGGTGTGTTTGGAGCAAGCCGTTGGAAGCAGTCTAGCTTCAGGACAAAAGCTGGAGTGCTGTGTTACCCTTAAGCTCACTATTTTTTGGCTGGAAAATTCGAGCATGTTAAAATGTTTAATTCTGAAATTCTTGTGAAATGGAATAAATCTGTGTTGAAAACAATGCCATGTATTTCCTGGTCCTGCGGAGAAAACTGTTGTTTCGTTGATATTTGCTAAAAAACGGACTGACAACAGTGTTTTGTGGATGTTTATGTATGTGTGAAAAGTGCAGAGTACCCTGCTCATGCAAGTACAATTACACAAATGTGTGTCTGCAGTTTTATGTCGTTTATCACAGAACTAAGTAATTAATAGTTTAGCCTGGTGGTTTTGCCATGTTTTTGCAGCTCTGTATATAAAACTGGAAAGTACTATAGGAACAGCTTGAGAGGCATATGTGGGTTTATTCTCTTTCTCTACCTCCATTCTTATCAGACATATTTCTACCAGTCAATTGGACTCTGCATGGTAAGGATGGCATAGAGTAGAGTAAAATCAATGAAAGAACAAAGCTTTTCTTGCCATGCAAACACTGCACTGAAAATACATTGGTGTCTGCTAAAATTACAAAACAAATCTTGCTCTCCACTGATGGGTTGTTTTAAATGAAAGTGCATGAAAGACAATTTTTTTTTGTCACAATTAATTTCCTCCAGATAAATTTTGCCACAGTTTGCTGCCTGCCCCGAGAGCTTCCAGGTGGTACCCCTGGTTTTGGCTACAGGCACTCGCTTAGGCGGTGGGATGGGATAACGCTGTGGTCCAAGCGCCGCGTTTGAGAATACCGCAGCTGTGCTTTTTGGTGGCCTCTGTCAATGCTACGGCCATAAGCCCAGCTGCCTGTTTTACGTCGTGAATGTTCCTTGTTTGAGGGGAGGCCGGGGCAGCCGAGGGCCTCCCCCTTGCCCTCTGGGGCAGTGTGGCTCCATCGCAGGTCACGCCTGCAGGTCCGGGTTCAGTGCTGCTGGTGCCCAGCACCCGACTGCCGTCCTACGGCTGTCCTGTCCCTAGCCGGTGGCCCCCGTG
>NW_010551606.1:0-581 GCF_000687285.1 Phaethon lepturus
TTATTATTGGTTACATATATTTAAATTATCATGCATGATCCTAGGAAGGGGGGGTAATTTGCATAGTCCTTCAACTGAGTCAGTGGTCACCATCTCCCCTTGCCACCTTTACCTTTATCCTAGTTACTGTGGATTCTGCTGATCTCATGACAGTTACTTTTTTCAAGAGTAAAAGAACAACTCAGTCTTCATGGTTCACTGCTTAAGTACAACTACTTCTTCATCTTCTTGACCACTAAATCCAGGTTCATTAATCGTTTTTCAATTGTGTTGTCTCCTACTGACCTGCCCCCCTAGAATCCTTCATTTGTCTCCGACGTCACAAGCACTACATACTCACCATGGTGGAAGCAACTACTGGTTGGCTAGAAACATACCCAGTAAACCATGCCACTGCCCGAAACACCATCTTAGGCCTTGAAATGCAAATTTTATGGCGACATGGTACTCCAGAAAGAATTGAATCAGACAGTGGAACTCGCTTCTGAAATAGCCTCATAAACTCCTGGGCAAAGAAACATGGCATGTGGAACTCGCTTCTGAAATAGCCTCATAAACTCCTGGGCAAAGAAACATGGCAT
>NW_010551607.1:0-880 GCF_000687285.1 Phaethon lepturus
AATAATAAATATAATTAATAATAATTAATTTAACAATATGTAATTAGTAATAATGGTAATACAAGATCGTAATAATATATTTGGCATTATCCTATGTGAAGCCAAAAAATTAGGCATTTTTAGCTCAGTCTTGGTTGGTTTTATTAGGTCTTCTTATCCAGGGTGATCCTTGGGGTGCTAATTCAGCTCTGGACAGGCTCATTTTTCACGTTGCTTCATGTGGTGCCAACTAATCCTTACTGATTTTGCTTTACATGGTGCCAGACAGTCCTTACGGATGAGGGCTCTGAGCATCCTGGCCAATGGGAGTGGATAAAAGTGCTCCACGATCTCTTGGCTTGAGGTGACCCACGTGATGTTTGGTCCTGGCCTTTGGTTGTGCCATAAAAGGGGTACACAGGATGGTCTGGGAGAAGGTGGGGCAATGGGAGAGGGTATAGGGGCCCTTTATACAGAAGGGATTTAATGCAGAACAACATGGGCTTGCTTAGGATGTTGTAAATAACACTCCAACACTCATACTCTGCTTTTTTTCCCCGTCTTCTCTTCTGTTGTATTGCCATCTCCTCTCCTTTTCCCTTCAAGTCTTCTTTTGCATTACAGGTGCTACGTGGTGTGCAGAAAGACACGCTTGGCAATGACTCCTGGCTTGGAGAGAGTAAACGTGTCTGAAGGCGGCCAAGTCTGTCTGTGTAGCAGGGGAAGAATGGAAGTTTTCTCCTTCAGAAGAACCCAGAATGAGTCTTCTCTGTGTGAGAGTGTTTTTCTGGGGTAGATTTCAGATATGAGAGCAAGGCAGACACGCTATCTGTAGGAATATAGTACAAGCAAGATTATCAGCAGGGAAACAGATTTAGGAAGCTCAGCCGGAATAAGACAT
>NW_010551607.1:911-8730 GCF_000687285.1 Phaethon lepturus
CTGCTCTGTAGTTACACACTTTATGCATCATGTCCCTGGCCCCAGCAACCTCTCTATTAATTAGCACACTTCTGTGCGTGCGTATGGACACCCACACCCACCCCACCGACCTTTCCCTTCTCTTCCAGCATGGTGCAGTGCACCGCTCCTGGGAACTGCGTCAGGAGAAATCCAGGCGTGAAAAACCTGCCCGGCCCGGAACAGGGGCACCCCGCGGAGCTGAAATTGAGGAAGGACATCCATTTCCTTAGGTGTCCGCTATCCATACATGTTTGCACACACTAGCAGTCAAATCTGAATCTACAGGCCAAAAGCACATCCTTGTGCCGCTCCCCGATGTGGGACAGGGCACAGACTCCGTTCAGGGCCAAAAGATTGGATTTTTTTTGGTTAAGATTCACCCAGTCCTATATGAGTGTCTCTGCTCCTACTTTTTGCAGAAGTTCATGTGAACTCCTTCATTCCTTTCCACTCATTCAGCAGAAAACTTTTTCACTTGTCCTAAAGGATGGCTCACAAAACAAAAACACACCCAGAGTTTCTTCTGAAGAAGGGTCCATCTCTTTTCTCTCTCCACCTCCATCTCTGAGACATCTTTTTCTCT
The DNA here is from genome assembly GCF_000687285.1 of Phaethon lepturus. NCBI lineage: Eukaryota > Metazoa > Chordata > Aves > Phaethontiformes > Phaethontidae > Phaethon > Phaethon lepturus. The sequence continues at coordinate 1,516 of NW_010551607.1, forward strand.
CCCACCCATCCAGAAACTATTGACATGCATGTGTTTCTGTGTGACTGTGTATTACCCGTAAGTGAAAAGGAAGGCAGAGAAAAAGAATGAAAAGATAAAAATACAACAGAATGAAAGCCAGGAAAGAAAAGAAAAAAATCCCTCAGAAAATGTAGGCACCAGTGTCAGGACTTACTATAGGCTAAGAGCTATGGCCCTCTTACACTAGTGTAACTGCTTGGCTCAGCTTCCCACTCTTCTAGGACATGCTCATGTATTTAAACATACTAAATTCTTTTTGAAACAATAACAGCCTATTGAATGCTTGGATGGTGATGTAGCTTGCTAAATACTTCATTTAGGAGCAAAATATTGGCAACTGGTCAGCTGCAAGTGCTTGATTATTTCTGTATCTGGTCTGCAGCAAGGGCAGATAACAAGCTGTGGTGTATGTATCCTATTCCATCGTTTTTATCACTTAATAATGAAAGATGCCGGAGATTATAAAAAACCCATTCGTAAGACGTTTCACTCAGATACACGGGGTCACCGGAGAGAGGTGGGCAGGCAAACAGATGCATCAGGGGTTGTTAAATAGCCTGATGGGTACAGGGGGGAACACCTGCTCCAAAAAAGAAATTATCAGCTCCCATGCTGTAAGAAAAGGCTTCTTTGCATTTCAGGCAAAATCTGTCTCTTCTCCTGGAGAAAGGGGAAATAGAATAAATCTCAGGGGCATTAAGAGTATGAGGATAAAAACTTTCAGATTGCCTGGAGGATTTCAAAGGAGAGATGGTGAAAATGCTCCTGCATGATGAGGTGCTGGCTGATGGATGCAGTTTGAGATACGTGGCATGTGCGTGGACAAGATGTCCTGCTGATCACAAAGGTGGGAAACTGCTGGAAATGAGAGAGTATCTTTCCTGATTTTGTTAGTATCTGAAAGTTTATTATTTCTTGACTGAGGTACTCTTATCAGTGTACCTATTTTGAATATTGTAAACATGTGCTTCTAGTTGTACCCACTCTTCACCCGACTTAAGTGGGATTTCAGGGTCACCAGATCTATCCGGTTATCACTCAGCTAAACAGCAGCTCTCTCAGCTGATGTCCGACAATTAGAGATGATTTTTAGCTCTCCAGGACGTTCCCCAGAGCAGCCAAACCTGCCCGATTCCAGCAGCAGGAGCTGGATGGGTGGGCATCCTCCAGGGTCAGCCAAGCTGGAACATAACAGTTGGAAACTGGAAGATGCTGGGTGCTAGAGGTTCCCAGTGGACTTGGGAAAGATCCATGTAATTAGCAGGATTTTTTAAAATAAAGCTCTATGGAGATGGAGTTGACCCCGTTGAAAGCGCCCAAGGATGCCGAGTAGCATGTGCAGGTAAAATAAAGCCAGCGAGCCAGGCAGGAGTCGAACCTACAATCTTCTGATCCGTAGTCAGACGCGTTATCCATTGCGCCACTGGCCCCTAGCGGCAATCTTGTTCCGCGCGGGCGATGTTGGGGGTCGCGGACGCCCCCTTTGGGGTTCCCTCCCGGAGCGTCCCCGACCCCCAACACCGCCAAAATGTGTGGCTGCTGGACAGGAGCAAAGTCCTGCATACCCTGGTCCCCGAGTCTTGGGCCTCCGATGCTGCTCCCGTCCCTAATCTTTGCTGTGCTGTTGGGTTTTTCTGGGTGGGAGAGGGGTAACCCTGAAATTCTCCAGCAGCGGGTGGAGGTTGTGCAGTGGAAATTCCATTTTCCCATCGGTATCTGGGTCCAAGTTCCCTATCTGATGTTACTCCACCGTGATGAAGAGCTTTGCAAGTTCAAGCCAGGAACAAGTCACATCATGTCACCTGTTGCAATATCTATGCCGAAAGGAAAAAAGAAAAACATCGGAATATCATCCGGCTCCCAAATGCTGGGAGGTGTGTCATGCCCCTTCACTCCTAAACTCTGTTCCCCCAAACTCCAGCAGGGCCTGTCTGCTCCCGTTATGTCTGGAGGAGGAATCCCAGCTGCTGGGAGGAGGAGGTGGGATCTGCCTCTGCTTTCACAATGTTGTAGCAGAAGAGATTTACAGCCTTCACCCCACACTTGGTCCTACCTCCGCAGAAGGACCCCGGAGCAGACAGACAAGGCCTGCAGGGCTGGGACAGGCTGTGTGGCGCAGCGCAGAGCTGGTCTGGTCAGAAGGATAAGGGCAGCTCTGAAGGTACCAAGATAGCATCAGCACCTCGTCTTCCAGATAACCTCCACTCCACTGTCACACCAATACCTCTCCCGTTACGACGTGCCTGACTCACACCTGCATGTTAGTTCCTGCCCCAAGCCCCGAGTTACTCTTGGTCTGTACCCCGTATTTTCTTCCTGCAGCTCAGACAATTCTCTTTGGACTGCCAAGATGGGCTTTGCCTTTGAATCCATACAAAGCACCGTGTTGGTGAGACCACTGGAGTCCAGTGCCCCGGTGACTGTGCTCTTGGTCATTTGGTATGCTCTGCAAAGGCCACAAGATCCCAAAACTTGTTTTCCAGTTTTTCCTTGTCAATCAGATGCAAAAGTAAATTTTGCTTTTCCAGGGAGAGCCCGGGAGCACCTCACAGATTACTACCATTTTGGATCCAGACTCAGGACTCCTTGGTGACGCTTGCTGCCTGCTTTTCTGAGCCCTTCAGTGACCTTACGGCCGTCAAATGTGTTGGCCCATCACTGATAATAACCTGGGTGTCAGCGAGCTGCTGGGTTCTTTCTGATGATAGCCTTTGATCGCTGTTTGATTTCTGGCCTGATGCTTGTCCATTCAGGACAACAGGTCTGTACCAAAGAGAGCCCGGCTACTGAAAACAAAATCTGCATATTTAGCCCTAAATTCATTAGGAGGAAAAAAAAAAAAAGAAAACAAACAAACAAACAAAACAACCCACAGTTAGCCAGCCTTGGACATTAGGGAGCATGGAAAAACATGAATGACCCTTCTTTCCATTCCTTAGGAGCAGGATGGGATTTACCTAACCTGCTGCCAAGGAAAAATGCCAGGAGCTGTTGGAGGCAGATGCTAATCACCGCAGCCCTACCCGAACACGCACTGCCACCCTGCCTCCCTCAGCAACGGTGATTTCGCCAGACACTGTGATAAGTGACGGCTTTTGGCTTGACTTGCTTGTGAGTGCTCCTTCAAGTCATGGACCATCTTGTGGGGTACCGAAGGTATTACATTCTGGATAAAAACAAGGTTTTTGAGGGTGAAGTTTGAAAAGGAGGATGAGCCAGTTAACAGCTCCTTGCTCCAAAGAAATGAGGTCTCGCTTCTCCTCCCCTCTTCTCCGCTGCACTCAGCTACACGATTTACCTTGGTCACTGCCCTGGTGCCCTGTGGTCACTCCCGGCACCCAAGCCGGCTCGATAACCCAGCAAAGCAGCGGGTAATTTTCTAATGGTCCGTGAGGTGAATCGGCTCAGCTGGTGCGAACGAGGGCAGCAGGCCTTGCAGCCAGGCCCAGCACGAGGAAGGCGAGAGGCACGGGCTGCCCCGTCCCGCTGGCCAGAGCATGCTTGTCGAGGTGCAGCGCGAAGGAGGAGTGTCACGCTGAGACGACGAAGCAGAAGACATGCAGTTGGAAGCAAGGTGTGAGAAGTGGAGAAGTATCCAGTAGGTGAGAGGCAGAGCTACTGTCTGCCTCCACAGACACCCCACTTTCAATCTGTTATTTCCATCCTCTCTTCATTTTCCTTCTTGCTCTCTTTATTTTTTGCAGGTGCTAGTAGGGTGGGCGGTGAAGATGAGGCCAAATTCCTCCTGATCGCCCCAGGCCAGCGCAGAGGGGTAAGCATGGAGTGGAGCAGCTTCTTCATAAGCAGAGACTTGCAAGTATCTCCTCTTTTGCAGAGGTTTTGTTTTTTTCAGAATTAATCTTGAAAAACCACAAAGTGAATGAAAGGGGGTGAGTGTGTCCAAATGGCTGGTGGGCATATAACAACAGGAAGAAAGTAATTGCAAACAGGAGTTTGCAGGGGTGGGGGTAGTGTCTTTTTCTAGTTGGGCAGCCTGGATTTGCACCTATTCCTCCAGCTGGCAGCCAGAGAGGTGATCCACCGCGTGTCCGGACCAGGCATGGCTCCCATGTATTCCCCCAGGGATCCCAGGGATGTTGCCCCTCCTGTGATGACAAGACGAAGGGTGGTGTTAGAAAAGAGTAGTTTCTCAGACTTCCATGCGCTTCTGACAGAATTGCTCTGAGCAAACAAGGCCAGTCAGTTTTGGCTACCGGAGCACGTACTGCATGCAAGAACAGCTGTGTTGTGGTGCCCTGCAATTCCGAAAGCAGGTCCCAGTGAGATGGGCCCTGCTCGAACCCAGGACAGGGCTGCAGCCAAGAATAATGATTTGAGGCGGAAACTTGGTCAAGCAGGGAACCATCCTCATGCCTGGAGGAAGCTGAAGCTGGAGCTGAGAAATCAGGCTAGTGGCCCAGGGAGGGGATGAATACAGGTAAGAGCTGGAAACGAGAAGGGGTGACACAAAGGGGTGGGCAGGTAGGGAAGGACGGGTGTGCCTGACTATGCCAAGCCTGCCTTTGGTGGTTGCTCCTAACTTTTGATAGCTTTCCTGGCAGTGAGGCAGGCTACCAAAATATGTAGTATTTTACAAACTTTAAGTTGGTGGTTCAGTTCTGGCTGATGGGGGATTCTATCCTTTCTTCTTGCTCAGCACATGGTGCAAGGACCACACGTTTTTTCACCAAACAATACATCTTCCAACAAATGCCACAGAATCCCCTGGGACTCAGGTCTCCCTGGTTGCTCCCATCCTTAGAAGACACTTCTTCCCTCCTGGTTACTGCGGGTCCAGCAGGGCCCTGCAGCTGAGGGAGGGCGCATTCAGTAATGCTTTTGATATTAAGGAGAACAAGCTGGCAACCTAGAGTGCTTGTAAGGTGCCTCAAGGTCTACGTGGAGATTTACCACATCCTTTGGCAAGGAACGAGTCATTAGTATCCAATTACACTGAAATCATACTTAATTCAAGACAGGTTAAGACAAAAAGCAAATCAAAACATTTACTCACACCTGCCAAGATAGATAAACTTATAAAAGAGGTAGGTGGAGAAATGAGAGAAAACCAGGCTTCAGTTACTGGCTTTGAAGATTAAATCAGCAAGGCCATTCCCTCATATCCAGGCATTTTGCCGCAGGCTCTCCTGACACAGAGAAGAGAGAGAGCCTACCTCCCTCCACACCTTACACCTCAGTCTGTGTTGCCCAAAAAGTATCTCCTCATGGGGGAACAAAGCACCTTTCATGTCTAATTTCCTCCTAAAAAATCTTCCCGTCTAAGGAGGTCCACCACTTTAGCATGGAGCTCTTCCTATTTCTTCCCTATCCAGGAGATGCACTGGCCATTCCTCTTGCAAAAATTAGAATGATTTCATTCCTTTAGCATTACCTGGCCAGCTAACAATGCTTTGGCTCGAGTGCTCAGCCAGAGTGCTGTCATGGGAAAGGCACTGGCTCGATGCCTGAATGCATTTTTTCTTTTTTCCTTCTTTTTTTTTTTCTTTAACTTTTTATTCTGCAATAATGTGAACATCTCTTCTGTGCCCTGCCTGCTATCATTATTCTGGTGGGCATACGGCAAAGTGTGTGCGCCAGGTCAGCCTTGGTTTGGAGGGGATGTCTTGCTTCAAGTTGGTGCTGGCAGCGGGAGCAAGGGAAGCGGTTTCTGCCCACATGAGCAGAGGCTGCTTTTTGGTTCGCAGGACTTGTCTTTTCAGGGAGAGGGTGAGACACTCCACTCCCTCATGGCAGAAGATAAAGGAGCTGAAGGCTGATGTGGGAAGGAGGAAAAGAGGGTTGCCCTGGTGCTGCGAAGTAGAGGTGGAGGTGGGAGGGTTGTGCTGGCCTTTGGGGAATCGGTTTAAAGGGAGCAGTGCTTATTCAACACAGAGGACATCCTGGGACTGTTGTGTCCTTACTCCTTTCTTACGCTGTTATTGCATCTATTTCCCTGTGTATCTTCCACTTGCTTCTGCAAATATTCTCCTCCCAGTTTTGTAAAGCGGCCTCACATAGGGACGACACAGAGATACCCGTTAGCCCGCTGGCAGCACAGTTTCCTCCCTAAACTGGAAGGAAGTGGCACAAGCACCTTTCTGCCCCCCTGCACGGCTCCTGCAGAGCATGGGGCCAGGGGAGGAGTGGGGACAGCACCAGCCCAGGGCCAGAGAGCAGAGGCACTGGTCTCACTGCCTCCCACGTACTGGCTAGGCAAGCTTCTCTCAGAATCACTGGCTGTAACATGAGGGAAAGGATGAAAACGGCATCACCAAGGTGGAAAAAGGTGGAGCTTCCTGCTCTACACATTGGCCTCTTCAGAAGCTTTATTTCTCAATTTCCAGCCTCGTGCAACCTGTGAGGGTCAGCGTAACAGAGCATTTCACATGGGAACATGTTAAGTCACCAAAGGAAGGATGGGAGTGTGGTCTCTTTCTTCAGGGTAAGAAGTTGATGCCCGACTGGGTGACACCTGGCTTGACAAAGAGACATTTCTACTTCCCTGCAAGCGAACTTCAGTTCCTGGGAGTCCGCAGCCAGTTTGGATGCATTTCTGATTGAAGTCTGCCAGAAGCCCAAAGAATTCCCTATGAGACCTGACATATTAGGAGCACCCAATGCAACCTGGGCCATGACTTGCAGAGGAAGCTTTTAAGGAACCACTGTACCTTCTCAGGGCAATCACCTGTACACCAACTGGTGACAGGTAAGAGGTCTTGCCAGTTTAGGTTGGTAAGGGTTGGAATCTGTTTAGCTTTTTTGAGTATTCCATAATATAATCTATTTTGAATGGATATTAATGGATTTTTCATGAATAAATTATTTTATTTGCATTTTTGTTTCACCTCTCCTGGATCAAGTGGGATTTCAGTGTTACAGGTTGCCCATTGGCAATGCTTCCTGAAGGTAACAGTAAACTGTTACCCTGTGGCCACCTAAATCATATTGGGCTCCTTGGCATGTTCTCTACAGTGTTAAAGGATAGCAGTAGCCATACCTGCCCCATTTTGGCTGCAGGAACGAGGTCTCTGGTGAGTTCCTCTGGATGAGGTCAGGGATGGCACAGAATGATCAAGGTTGAAAAAGAACTTTAAGATCATCAAGTCCAACCATCAACCCAACACCACCAAGCCCACTAAACCATGTCCCCAGCTGCCACGTCTACATGTTTTTTGAATACTTTCGGTGATGGTG
>NW_010551608.1:0-996 GCF_000687285.1 Phaethon lepturus
CCCCCACTCCCCTCCCCGAGGGCCGCCCCACGCTCCGGAGTCTGCCCCGGTGGCAGCATCCTGCTCCCCACCCGCGTGTTTATTCCTCGAAAGAGAAACGGCGCACGAAAAACTGGTGCAAACCTTTGCCCGAAAAGAGGCAACTTCGCCCCCGGCTATCCCCACCCACGACAGTCAAAGTTTAGCAAACGCTCTCATCCCGCGTGGGTTAAGGTTTCGTGGAGAGGCCCTAACTGTGTCTGTGCCAGGCAGACTTGCTTGTTCTGCCTTAAAAAAAAAAAAAAAAAAAAAAAAAAAAAGGGGGGGTCCATCGATTGGGAGGATGAGGGGCGAGGGAGGGCCGCCGCCTCTCCACCCTCCTCCCACCCCGAGACCCCACCTGGGCAAACCTGCTTGGAGTATTTTAACGAAAACCGTATATTTTCCCCGCGTTTTTCTCTCCGTCAACACCCCCCAAAAAACCTAGAAAGCATTGATTTGATTTGCCTGATGTTTTGGGTTTTTTTTTTTCCCCCCTCCACGCTCTATCTGATCGTTTTCCTACAGCCCAAATAGACTGGAAACCACAGGGAAAATAATCAAAGTGCCGCATGTTTTCCCACAGTAGGAATGCATGTTAGCACTCTCTCCACGTCTTGATCCTCTGCTTGCGTGTGGGTATCCATACGGAGATGCCTTCAGATGCAGATGCACAGATGCAGAATGCGTTTGTGTGTCCAAAAAACACCCGGATCCACAGACACGGGATCCCGCGGCTTCGGGGTGCAGCTACAGGTGAGGATGGCTGCGTGGGTCCGAGTATTTCTATATAAACACGGGAAGATACGTGCACGAATAGGCGTAGAGCCAACTTCTACCCACTCGCGTCGCTGTATTTGTCTGCAGCCCGTGGGTTCATGCTAGCAGACCCGTGGGCACAGCACCCACCCGTGGGTGCTCCTTCCCCGCTCAGGCCATCGCCGTTGCCCTAATAACTCTTCGGCTTCCCTGCCGCCG
>NW_010551609.1:0-1242 GCF_000687285.1 Phaethon lepturus
AGGCTCTTTCTGCCCAGCCTCGCCGGGCGCTGGGGAGAACGTGGCTGTCCTTTGTATGGGACCCTATAGAAAATGCAAGAGCTGCTGCCTGTTCCTGCCCTGGGACCAGTCCCCAAAATGATTCACCCGGAGGCACCCATGGCGACCTCACAGCCCGAGGGTGGGCACCCGTTGGACCTTCTCCACTGCTATGGCCCCAGGGAAATCCAACCTACCATCATTTCCTGGCAGCTGGGAAGCCTGAACCTGCATCTATTCCTGCTCTCTGCCTTTTATAAATTAGATCCTAGCATCTCAATGTGTTTTAAGAACTTTCCAAACACTTTATTTATCCCTAGGATCATGCAGGAATAATCAATCCCCTGAGCATCTGGTTCCTTTTGCTTTCTTTCGGCCCCCCCCCCCCCAATCTGGAAGGGGAGGCAGCAGGAGACGCGTACGATACTGAGCAACTTCATTTATACAGCTTATTCGGTAAAAGCTGTCTTCCAAATGCATCCTGCTGCTGGAGGCAGCAGCCGAGCAGGGAGGGAGAGAGAAGGGAAGGAGGCTGGGCAGGGAGGAAATGTTCATCAGAGACGTTGGGTTGAGATGAGGGAGAGATCCAGAGAAAAAAGTCCGGAGAGCGAAGGGACCGGTGGCTGAGGACAGGGGCTGTGCGTGGGCAGGGAGCAGAAGAAAGGTGAGGGTGAGGGTGAGGGAGGGACACGCAGGTTGAGGCGTGGAGGGGAAATTGTTGGGTGATAAATCGTTTTTCCGTTGCAATCCTGGTGCTCGCACTGCGGGCTGGAATGTTGCTTAAAGCACTGGAGTTTCAACGGATGGGGCCAGGTCTCCCGTCCACAGCGGACGTGACTGCTATTGCTGGGTGAACTCAGGCAATTTTTCTGCAAAAGTTGTACAGAAACAGCTATACTACTATTACAGCCCCTTTTTTTTTTTTTTTTAATTTAGCTGATTTTATTTCAGAAGGATAAACCAGAAAAAAGGGCCATAATGAATATAAAAACAAGCATCTGTACGTGAGGTTGTTTCAGATGACAAATGCATCTTTAAATTCACCCCAGAATTTTTGCTGGAACAGTGTGAGAGAAAAGATCCTTGCTGGGAACCAGTGTTAGCCCCGCCAGCAGACAGCGAGCCCCGCAGCCCTGATGTGCGTCCCGGGCGATGGAGCTGCCTTATATCCAGCCCCGCTCCGGGCAGCTCACCCTGCCTCTGTCGTATTGATGGACCATACGC
>NW_010551609.1:1307-1570 GCF_000687285.1 Phaethon lepturus
GGGGCTTTCACCCCGTTTTCTTGGAACGGCGATGTCTGTGCAATGGCTCTTGCCCATGGCGCAGCCGTAAAATAAATAAATGTGTAAATTGACGGGGCATACTTCAGACTTTGAACTGCAAAGCCGGGGAGCCCGGACCAGTGTTTCCACAAGCTCACGACTGAGCTCTAGCCCTTTGTAAACTTTTCCTGGATTACCATGGACGTGGCAGAAGCAAACAGTCTGCCTCAGCAATTACAAACCCGCGGGGAGGCTGCGGCGAC
>NW_010551610.1:0-20431 GCF_000687285.1 Phaethon lepturus
GGTTTGTCCCCAGAGGCGTCCCTGCTTCTTGCTGCCGGCCCGGCGAGCATCATGTGCGGGTTTTATCTGCTCGGCTGGCAAGGAGTGGGTCAGAAGTGGGTTTGTCAGGGCTGGATCCTTCTCATCTTCGGGAATTGGAAGCGCGGTCAGTTCGCTCGGTGGTTTCTCCTCAGCTGAAATGCCATCTGCGTGCCCGAGGGCAAAGTCAGCAGCTTTCTTCAAGGGGTCTCGCTCCTTTGAACGGAAGACCTACTGCGTGACAATCTGGACCACATCTGCCCTCTCCGGCAGTGTCCCGGGCCGCTATGCTGACCAGTTAAAAGATTCGGGTTCTCTATTGTGCCTGTTATGTTTTTGTATTGCTTGTCCTACAGTGTAGCATTTCACTTTCTGTCAGGTCCCGATGCTTTTTGGTGCCAAATGTGGGAGATCCTAGAAAATGTATTTGCTGCTTGATTGTACTTAGGTTTAAAAAGCAATCGCCGATGAGCTTTGCTACAGTGCCCTTTGCCCAGAAAGATGGAAACGACCCTTCTCCCACGCTGCAGTGCCAGTGTCACGGCAATCATCTGGTGACTGTTTGGGGGCACTGGCGCAGCTTTTTAGCTGCTCCTACAGCACAGCTGTGTAGAGGGGTAGGTCTGTCAGTGTCCCTGCTATATCTATATCTAGACTAGCTCTTTGCTGCTGAAAAAAATGGGAAGAAATAAACTTTTCAGCTGCATTATATAACACCTCCTTTGTGTTAGACAAAATTGCATTAGAATCTAAACCCAGAGTCATGTGTAGGACTCAATCCGTGCTGCTGAGAGATTTCAGTCACCTCTCTGTGACTGTAACTCAGCATTACAGCATTGCTACTGTGTTGGGAGGAAAGATAGTCTTATGGCTTGAAGTGAAGAGACCCAATACTGCTGTCTGTTTGTGTTGTAAAGAAACCCATCCTTCAAAGTCTGGAGTGCCTCTAGAGAAAGCGGTCCAGGCAGAGCCTGGAACTTTTCCCCACCTTATGATGCATCCTGTTCATAATCAGTGACGAAAACAAGAGTGTTTTCAATGGCGTTCAGAGATCTGGAGGTGGGATTCTTTTTGGCAGATGTCACCTGGGTGGATATACCGAAATGACACAAAATGCACCGTAACTGTTGTAATGGGGTTCTGGGAGTGGGATTAGGCAGCCAGTCACACAAACAACATACTTGGTAATTGCTAAGATTTCAAACGGTAGTGTGGGTGTTTGGGAGCCGCCAACGTGTTTTGAACGCAACGGTCTTTTAGCCCACACCAGGATGGGCGGATGCTACTCAAGTAGTATCAACTCTGTAGAGTCCAGGAGGTATCTCTGGGGTTCTGGTTTGCTACATACCTGCTATAACAGAGCACTGAGGTCTCTTGGTGGTGTGAATTGTGGTGGTTTGACCAGAAAAGTTAGCTGAGTGGACTTGGGCTGGGGAACATAAGGTCCTTGCGGAGTGCTGGCCATGTAGACCATGGCACAGGACAGGTGCTCTGATGTGTCTCCCTGTTCATGCCCCGTGCTAGAAATGCCTAATCGAAAAAGCCTTTGGGGAGAGCGGAGAACTTGTTGAGGAGCACCCTGCATTGCCTCTTTGCATGGAGAAGGTGCTGGTGGGGACGAGCACTGCCCGTGTGCCTCCATCCGGCCACTCCAGGCATGTCTCAGCCCCTGCCTCAGGGGGTCTCTGCCACCTGTAGAATTTCTACAGCGACAGAATGGAGAAATGACCCACTTGCCTCTGGGCTTCCTGGAGCACATCACACACAGTTCCTCTGCTCTGCCCTGGGTCCTCCTCCGTGTATCCCCCATGTTCTTGTCTTCCTCATCTACAGCGAGGATGCTGCAGGACAGCAGATAAGGCTACAGAGGTAGATTATGCCGTCCTTCCCAAGAGGGCTGGGGACTTGGATCACCTCTGTGGGTAGCACTGCTGCAATGATCAGGTCCCCTGCGGTTTTGTGTAGGCAGCTTTGGGATCCTGTCCTTGTGCTGCAGGAGGAGATGCCCTGGGATTGTTTCTCTGTGCCTCCTGAGCTCTGCCCTGTTGATATTTCTCCTGATTTTTCTTTTAGAGAGAAAATTCATGTCCTGACATTCGCTGCGAGTCCAAGTGAGCACTGACGTATCTTTCTTATGCGTGGCTGGAGTGTGCGTGTGCATTTGACTGTCTTACTGAGCAGGGAGCGTCATTTGTTTGCTGTCGTGAGTAATGTGATCTAAGCAGAAGGTGCAAACTCCCTAGATTCTTAAATTAAAATCTCTGCAGAGCGACTCAGGGGAGTCTCCTGTCCCAGGAGAATTAATTAAGCTCCATGCAGTTTGTTGTGTGTGACTCAAGGGAGTCTTGTGTCCCAGGAGAATTAATTAAGCTCCATGCAGTTTGTTGTGTGCTAGGTCTTTTAAACAGCTTCTTACAAAATAACGGCATAGTCGCTCTGTGCTAGCGTCGTTGAGAGCATCAAGGATGCTGCCAACTCTGGTCTCTGTAGTCTTGTCCTCTCCTGAGAGAGTGGCAGCGAACTGTGTGCTGATGCCGTGTACGGCACCCGGGGAGGGGCTGTGGCTTGGTGCTGTTGCTTTGATCAAATCTGAAGTACGCGAGATTTCACTGTCGTGAAACTCTGCGTGTGCTTTTTGTGCCTTGCAGCTCCTGGGGCGCCAGCGCTGAAGGCGGGGATGGCACAGTTGTCCTTGAGGCATGACCTTGGTGCTGCCCCTCCGCTGACAGCTCCCAGGCTGCTGCGGTTTGGGCTCGTGCAGGGTCTCCTCGGGCTCCTGGCCCGTGTGGTCTGACACGCGCTCCTTGGCTTCCTTAGCCCACTTTCAAGGGCTTAGATGAACCAAAGCCTTTAGAAATGGGCTCTCTTGGTCCTTTGCTGCCTTGATGCCTACAGAACAATACTGGAACCCCAAATGTGGCAATAGAAGGAACTCTTCCTGCAGCTTTGCTTTGGATTGCTCTGGCCTACAGCTTGTCTTTGGGAGCGTGTGATAGCGCGAGCAAACAGCCGTGAGACTTTTGCTGGGTGTTCCAGAACCATCTCTCCTTGCTATAGTTAGCACAGGAAATACTTGAGTCGAGAGTGTGGTTCATCTTCATCTTACCCAATTTCAGGACTTCGACATCTAGTTCAAGACATCCCCAAGAGAGATAAGAATTTGGTCTCAGTCCCTCTCTACTGAGCAGAGAAGGGCTAGAGAGTGGGTTTAAACAAGGCCACGAAGTGTTAGTTGCCGCAAAAGGGTGAATCTTGCGCTGACAAAATGCCGAGGTACTTGAATGTATTCCTTATCCAGGTTTCTTGCTGCATGAGCAATTTGTGGCTTAGATTGGGATTTTTCATGGAGTCTAGATTCATTTTTTCTGCTTGTGAATTTTCCTGTGAGCGGTATGAACTCTCTCGTGCTTTGATTACCTCATTCTTTTAACTTCTTCCTGCTCTGTCCTCGCTCCTCCTGTCCAAGCTTTGTGACTATAAATTCCTCCAAGACTGTGGGGTCTTTGACTTCAAGACCCATTGCTGATATCCAATTTCCCTTTTTTGAGAGTGAGAATTTAAAATTTTAAAATTAAAATTTAAAATTTTCCAGCTACCATCTCCCTACATAGATATTTCAGAAAACTAATTTTTGTCAGTGTATTGTTACTATTAGGTTTAAACGACATAGGTGTCAACGGTCTTTAATGACTGAGCTGTTCACTATGGATGTGCTGGTGGTGTTCCGCTCTCTGCTTAGTGACAAGAGCAGGACTGCTGCTGTAGGAGGACGTAGGTCCTGATGATGCAGGAGGTCTCTTCTGAAGGAACATGCGAAGGTGGTGGGTGTTCTTTATTTTACCATGTAATACTCCTGAAGAGTCCTGCTTTTGTTTAGCTTGCTGCTGTGCTCTAAATGGAGTTATGTCAGGTCTTTCATGTACCTCTGAGTGTTTCAACACACATTTCTTCACTCAGTTCAGTGTCAGTTTGGTGGATTGCATAAATTTGTGTGCATCAATTTCTCATAGCTGCTAGTACTCATCAAGGCCCCTTTTATTCTGTTGATGTGATTATTGCAGAGACGTGAAGGCTATTCCATGCTCATCCCATTGTAATTGAGATCTTTGTTATTCGGTGGTTTTCCTCCTTCTCGCAAATGTATGTCTAGACCGTCTGTGCTTCTCTGCAAAATCTCAGTCAGCTTCTCTTCCAGCCTGGAGTCCAGCTTTGACATCTAATGCACAGCGAGTACTGAAAAGTGCCCTCAGAAGGGCAGCTGCCTTTGCTGGCTGTGTTGTGCTACCGCATCCCACCTCCGCACTCATGAAGTCATTCTGATGGAGGAGAAGCCGGAGAAGATGGTGGTGTTTTCTCTGAGGCAATGGCAGTCTTGTCTTTTCTGGTTAGACTCAGTAGCACAGTGTACTAAGGCTAAGGTCCCTGGTTCATGTCTCTGTTAAATCAAGCTGTGCTGGCTGTGTAACATGCAGATCTGATCTGCCAATAAAATGAAAACCTCTCTCTAGATGAATCAGGGCTAAACTTGTCATATCATCAGCTGATTACCTCTCAGTACTACCTGCTCATTTGTATGCAGCTTTTGCAGTGTCGTACACTCAGGGTTATAGCTCATCGGCCTGTGTATCTGTAAGGCACCTTGTACTTCATCTCATTTATGTGAAACAAGTTTCCTTTTTTCGCTCTTGACAGTTAAATTATCCTGAGGAGTCTCTGCTCAGAGACCGGTTGAAGGGTTTTCTATCCAGTGCCATCAGTAGGCTTGGTGGGGCTTGAACTACATCGGCTGTGACAGTGGAGGCAAAACCGAGCTGAGAGAAAACCATGGTTGTGTGGCTTGTATTAATACAGTGTGTTGATAGAAGAAATAGAAGAGAATGGGATGAATAGAGCAGCTACCATCTGTTTGAATTTTGCTCTGACTTTATTTTGATCAAGTCAGTGGGTAACCAAGGCGAGGGGATAAGTGACATGTTAACGGTACGGGCTGGTGCAGGTAAACTGGGATGACTGTGAGCACAGTGAGGGCAGCGAAGGAATACAAAAGGTTTGGCTAAGGAGAGACTAACCATAAGGAGCTAGCATGGCCAACAGAGTCCCCTTGGCAAAGGGCACATGCAGACATCTGTGGGTGATCAGCTGAGGCACAGCCAACGAGAAGCTGGTGGCACTTGGGAAGCAGAAATGTAGAAGGAAACCACTGAGATAATAGGCAAAAAAATTAGTTCGAAGTTTGCAGTGTAATTGGCTGGAAAACCCCCGTCGCACATTGTGCTGTTGCTAAATAACTGCGATCAAGCGTCCACATTCCTTTGCTCTTAGGCTGACCTGCAGCATCTGAGAGCAGTGGACATGGAACAGCAGTGATAGAACTGCAAGTTCAGCCTGGGCTGGGCATCAGTGTTTTTGAGTAGCTCTGTGCTCCTTGACTGTGCTTCTGACCTGTGGAGGAGAGGTCTGGGTATCGCCTGTCCTCTGGGAGCTCTGGCACTTGGGATTTTACCATCCTACTTCATCTGCTTGGGGAAACAGGAGAGTGAGGTTAGAGACACTGCAGCACCTTTAAACTCGGGCTCTTAATTCTGAGTGACACTGTTTTCACTGTGGAACAAGGTGGGATGGAGGGCAGCAGTGCTTCTCTCTGGCTCCATGTTAGCCATTTGCAGTTTGGGTCTTGGGAAGTGCTCGGTACTAATTTTTTGAGCCTGTGGTTTGCAAGCTGAGGGTGAAGCGTTGGTTCAGATTTTAAGACAGATCAGTTTTGGGTATTGGCAGAGACCTGAATAGAGAGAATGATAGATGAACTAACATGCTCTTGGAGCTTTTGAACTAGTTGCAGACTAAATTTTATCATCATATTTCAGCATTTTTTATGTAAATCACCATGTTCTCTCACTGATAATTTACCTGAGAACTTGCTCACTGTTATTTTTTCGACATGGAATGACTGCTGATGCACAAAAGAAGCTTCAGAGTCTTTTCCAAGGGTGTAAGTGCCCCGTTTGTGACTGGTGTTTATGATGTCTGGCACGGACGGACATTTCCATGGTAAGCCTTGGAGTCCCAGAAGTGTTGGGGGAAGAGATCTTGGAAGTCTTGAGCCCAGCCATCTGCTCAAAGCAGGGCTGTTGCCAGTGCTATGTGACATCAGCCGTGGCTTTGACCACCTCCTGGAGTGCAGGAGTAGCTCAGGAGTGCTCTTGCAGCTGCATAGCCTGATGTTAGAATTGTAGGATTGTTTAGGTTGGAAAAGACCCTTAAGATCATTGAGTCCAACTGTAAACCTAATACTGCCAAGACCACCACTAAACCATTTCCCTAAGCACCACATCTACACGTCTTTTAAATACCTCCAGGGATGGTGACTCCACCACTTCCCTGAAGTTGCCACACTCCAGCTCCCAACTTTACATTTGTGTGTTGCCCCAGGACCAAGTCCTGCTCTTTTGCCCAGACAGAAAGGTAGTGTGTGCAAGGAACATCTATGAGGCACTTGTTGTGCTGTACGGGTGAACCATGATGGTCATCTCTTTGTTCATCGTAGTGGGGATTGCATGCTAATTGTACAGCTCCCTCGTGTGTCAGAGCCTCTGCGTGACCATCTCTGGGGGTGCTTACGCATTGAGAAGGACAGTTTGGGCAACTGCCACTCCTGGCTAGTGTCTAAGGTACAGCCTGGTACTAGACAGGCAAGAATCTGGAAACAGAAAGAACCTCAGCACTGTACATTAGCCTGTAATGATGCACAAGGTTAAACCTTGCTTCTTGCACAGCTCCAGCTGCACCGCTCCAAAGCGTTTTGCATTTGGCTGTGCTGAAATTTCCTCCCAGGGAGATTAAATTACTCTTTCTTCATCGTTCTTATCGATCCCCTATTGCTGGCTGTGGATGACAAATGGACTTCTGCCTCCTTCCAGCTCTAGTCGCTCTGGGAGGTACATTGCGGCTTTGTTAATCTTTTCCCCTTTGGGAGGAGATGTATAAAAGCAGTGGGGAAAATCCTGGCTACACAGGTTGGGATATGCTGCTGCATCGGGTAGCAAAGCAGAAGGTTGTTTTGGAGGTCAAAGCCATTCTGCACTTAGGTGCTGAATGGCTGTTACGAGCGTGGCCTTTTATGGCAGCTTGAGCTGGAGAGGGATTTTCTGAAGTTGAGCACCTCTGAAGGAGGGGGACAGTAGACATGATGCCTTGGCATGGAGAGTCTTCCCTGTTGCAGCAAGTCTTCATCTCCTCCCCAAGAGATGCTGGTGTGCTTGCAGTCTGAGAGTGCTTGGCTGCTGGGTTTTGTTGGCTTGGCTTGCCAAGGAGGTGGGTGGCTATTTCATCTCACTGTTTGCCGAGCGTCCACTCTAGACTGTCCATTGGCAAATATCAGCCTGATTGTGATGCTGCAGACTGTGGAGAGATTGTTCTACAAACCTGGGGAAAATGGATGGCTGGGGAAAAGGTGGTCACTTGAGTCGCAGGTCTGTTGGGTACAGGAGAACAAGGACAGCAGCAGGATGTTACAAAAGTCCTGGCAATAGGAGACTGGAGATTGTATTTACCATGTACCAGGGAATGCATGCCTTGACCAAGGACCCCTTCCCCTGTGGGTTGAAATGAGAAAGCTTTTCCCTCTTGGAATATTCATAGGTTTGCTCGCTGATGTAGGCCTTGATGTGTGATAAGGGTTGAGCATACCCTGCCCGGTTGATTCTTAATGTATTTCAGTAAAATCTCAGTCATCCACGGGACCTGAATCCATCAGAGAACCAGGAACTGCTTTTGTGGGGTCTTGTGGGGGTCTCTCAAATAAGGTTGTCCAATAATCCAAATACTGACATAGTGTTTGAGAACTTAGGGTTAAGATAGGTGAAATGGGTATTAGCATTAATGCCTAAGCTGTGATAGCTCACCGATAGGAGCATTCAGAACCAGAGTAGAAGGCTGAGGTGATGGTTGGGACTGGGGTGGAGTTACCTTCTTCCCTGGGCTGCCAGAAGTGGTTTAACTTGGCGTGGTTGGAGACAGTGATCCGGTTCCTATGTGCATCAAAGAAACAAGGCCAAGTTTAAGGCGGGTGCATTTCAATTTTTTTTCAGTTGTAAAAGAGAAGCTAAAGACTCAGGTAGTCCTGGACTTGTAGTCCAACTCTGTTTTCCCCTTTGGCCAGGGGAAAACTGATGTGTGTTAACCCCACTGCTCTTGCAGCAGGTTTAAATTGGTGTCACCTGAAGACGAGGGAAAGGCAGCTGCAGGGAAACAGCAGTATATTGAACTGTTCCTTCTTTCCTTGGCCTTTAACCATTACCCGTCTCTTTCTTTCTCTCCTTTGCTGCCTTCTGTGATGCTTGGATATGCAGAGCGGCAAGGGCTTTTGGAGAATATCTTTCACAAAACCATCCCGAAGGTAGAAACGGCTCAGGTAAGAGAACTGACATGCCTTGTTTATATCTGTATGTGCATGCAGCTATTTATTATGCCTTAAAATGAAAGTGCATTTATTTATCATAAAGTGTTAGAGTGAGATCTCAGCAGCAGAGAGACAGGAGGAGTCACCCTCTGGATCTGTGCAGCCCTTGAGGAGAAAAGGCAGTTTGGTGACTCAAGGGTTGGGTGGGCTGTGGGGACAAGTTCAGTTTTAGTGGACAAGTGCCCTGTCATAAATTCACCCCTAGAGCTGATGTCCTTGGAAGAAGTTTCAGCTGGGAAGTGAAAGACTGCACTGCGCAAGGCTTCTGCACTGGTTTGTCACTCCTAGCTCTTGCTTTCACTGGGGAATAAAAAAAGGTGAGTTAGTGCGTTAACTGATGTGCTTCGTGTATGTGCAGCAATCTGTCTTTGCTGGCAAAGGTAACCTCTGGATTTATTCCCAGGGTTTCCTTCAACAAAGGAGGTTTGCCTTGTGTAGTTGAGGACAGCAGCATGTGCCAGCTAATGTGTTAATTTTTCAGGTGCAGAAATCGCCCCTGTCAGCCTAGGATACGTTTTGCTTGATGGGCAAAAGAGCATGAGAGAAACTCATTTGACTTCTAACGGGGCTGTCTTCTCTGTGAGGAAAGAAAACATTTTGCAGACAATAAATTCACTATAAAACCTATAGAAAATCCCGTGGAATCCACAGAAAATCCTGTGTGAATAAGTAGCAGATTGCTCTCTAGCATTGGACTGTTTTGCAGGGGATAAAGTTATTAAATAGAATGTAATGTAGAGTGAAGTTATCATTTTAGGTAAACTGTAAGTGTGTGTGCTTGTTTAAATCTCTACAGGCAGGAAAGGCCTCTTGCTGAAAGGAAGCCCAATCACACTAGTCTTTGACAGCCAGCTGAATGAGTCCCTGCCTTTTTTTCTTGGCTGTGTTCTAATGACCTTCAAGTTGTCCTTGGCTAAACTGTGCTAACTTTGTGAATGGAAGGGCTTTTAAAACAATGTACTGCTGTGTTCTTTGATTATGCTTTTTTTCAGGCATGAGAAACTCCAGTGATACATCACTTAAAATAGTTGGTCTAAGAACAGCCCATGGTGGTAGGAAGGGGAGGGTAGAAAAAGGCTGGGGTTTAATGCAGCTGAGATAAGGCATCTGCGAGGCAGAAGGGCTTGGATAGACAGCCCAGAGGCAGCCCGGGCAGGTCTGAGGAGGCTTCCCAGAATGGCAAAAGCATCCTTTATCATGACTGTCATGGTACCTGTGGGCTCACGTTCAGGCTGAATAGAGAATCTCTGATGGAGAGGAGGGGAAATGGCAGATCTGTTTGGGTGCCTGAGACCTGGGGAGCCCTGGTCAAAGCCAAGCAGGAGGAGCCCCTCTGATGCCCGCTTACAAAGCTGTTGTTTTACGTAGCTTATGGGGTGCTCTTAGTCGCTCGTTCCTCTCTCTGACTAGTTAAGGAGAACATGGAAACGGAGCTGATGTGACTCCTGGGTAATGTGCCGTTGTCAGGCTCCCCAGACCAGCGCTTAAGCCCCCTCTGTGCTTGTGACATATCGGTAAGCTCTCCAGGGAAGCCCTCTCACACCCACTGGCCCCTTGGTGTATCAGGCTTGGGGTCGTATTTGAATCCAAGCGAATTTAGTTGCCGCAGGTAAGAATCAAGCAGCGAGAGGTACAGATGGATGTACCACAATCCTTGTGGGATCCTTAAGTATTGACTTGGAAATAAAGTTCCCTAGAAATTACTCTTAATGTTTATAGAAAAGGCGGGGGGGGGGAAATCGTTTTTAAGTCATCTTTTGAAATTCTGCAGTGTGTAATTTAACATAGCCTGTAACATTTCTTTATAAATAACCATGGTAGGAAGGTTGCTATCCCATAAAAATGTTTAGAGTTGAAAATTTGGCTCCCTTTTGTTTGTCTCAGTAGTCCAATAACAGAGAAGTCAACTCTTCCTGCAGAAATTCTGTAGTATCAGTACTGCTTTTGCAAGTTTCTGAACGCTTTACCTTTGGCTCAGCAGAGTGCTTAAGCTGTTTGATTAGCTTTGACCCAGTGACTCCAGAGAAGCAAATGAAGCTCCTCTTCTACATAGGTTGAAGATGTAGCACATATATGGAAGTACCTGAATCTGTTCAAACTCATCAGCTGGCCCGAAGAGAGCAGGGAGAGGTGGTGTTACGGCTGTACAGACCCACTAGTATCCTGTAGTTAAATTCCTACTTGCATGTGTTGGTGGCTTAGGTCCAGAAAGCTCGGCACACTGAAGAATTGAGTCCTCGGTGTGTGTACGTCCCTGTTCATAGCACTCCAGGCTTTCCCCGTGAGTGTCTTTACCTAGTGGGATAGGCCTGCTAACCCCGGCTGTATATGGGGGTGCTCCGGGCACTGCCAGCAGACTGCAGCTGGGGCAAAGGCTCTAGTCTACATGTGACTGGAAGGAGGCAGGCCGTGACTTCAGTAGTTCATAGTCCAGAAAAAAAGGGTTTAAGAAAGTTTTGAAATCATTGATAGATGCAGTGAGGGAAAGGGGTTGTGGTCTTTGAGTAGCAGGAAGGTGGCAGAGCCCTCAGTGGGACAGTGGAGGCATAAATGGAGGAGGGAAGGGCAGGATCCTCCTCTTCTGCAGATCCAGGAGCTAGAACCTGGCAGAGGACAATCCTGATGCACAAAAGGAGGTGGGTGTGAATCTTGGCGATGACCGTTCTCTTGCTGCTCTATCTGCTAGTTCAGCTCCTCGGCAGTAGGATGGAGCTCTGTAACTCCTCGGGCAGACACAGGAGACCCACCATCTGGTTGGAGATGCCAAGTGTGCAGAGACTGCCCCAGTGTACTCCATTTCTGCTGCACTTGTTCTCTGAGGATCGTCCATTTTGGTTTGACTTTTTTATCTTTGGAGTCCCTTGACTCCAAGGTAAGGAGATGGTATAACGGCTTTTGCATCCCACCTCTTCTTCACAATTCCACAACTGATCAAAGAGCTTATTCTTTGGTGGTAACTTTTACACCCCAGAGTCTACTTCTGGTGGCTCCTCTGGAGAGCTTGTGTGTATGCGTGTGGCAGAATGGCTTTGAGAAATTGTGGAGTGGTAATGGAGAACTACAGAGGGACTGCAGATCAGCAGGATGGGCCAGCTGCCATGTCCGAGCATTTTGATGAGGGTGAGTTATTTGCAAGGCTTTGTTCACCTTCTGTTTTGAATAAAATTGCACTCTGTCCATGCTCTGCTTCCTTCACGAGGGAGGTGGGTATGGAATTGAACAGCAGCAGGAGGTGGAGCGGATTGCAGGGTACTGCAGGGTATACATGTAAGCAAGAAAATGTGAGAGTATTTGTTGTTGGTTACAACTTCTGATTCTTCATGACATGAGGCCTGAGAACTTCATGGCTCAGAAATATTGTGTGACTATCCCTATGCAACTCTTCGATGTCTTATTCTGGAGGAGGCTGTTCCAGGTGACTGAGGAGGTACATTTACCTCTTCTCTGTCGCTTGGCTTGGAGTGCACTGACCATATTCTTGTGGTTACAGCAGGGATAATGGCAATACAGATTTTTCTTCTCTTTGTTTCCCTTTTGGAACAGGGCAGCTGCCTGGTGACAGAGTACGAGTTTCTGGCAGAGGATGAAGGGATTTTCCCCTTGGGATCACTCAGATTTTTTTTTTTTTTTTTTCTCCCAGTCTTTGAGATATTCTGAGGAATTGGAAAAAAGGGAGGGTTGGACTCTACTGCTGGCAGGACACAGGTCTGTTATGGGAGCTGATGCTGAGGTGGTAACGCATCTCCTGCTCTCTTCCTGCCTCTGTTCATTGCTGGCTTATTCGTGCAGGCTGGAGGTCTGGGAAGGTCCCCAGGAAGAGCACTCTCCCATGTTCAGTGTTCATTCTGACTGCAAGGCTGTTGCCAGAGTCCTTGCTGACTCTTGTAGCTTTCTGGTACCTTCCAAAGACTTTCTATCTTGACTATGGCATGGTTTTACTGTAGGGGTGGGTGTCTCTTGGGACAGACCTAGAAGAAAGACAGGGAAAAGGTTTGAAATGTTGTGAAA
This sequence comes from Phaethon lepturus, assembly GCF_000687285.1. Lineage (NCBI taxonomy): Eukaryota > Metazoa > Chordata > Aves > Phaethontiformes > Phaethontidae > Phaethon > Phaethon lepturus. The sequence goes on from NW_010551610.1 coordinate 12,485, forward strand.
AGGACGTGTAAAAAGGCTGCAGAGCGCAAAACACAGAAGAAATAATCACTTGGAGTCTCACCAGAGCTCATGGGATAAGGAGTTTTGGACATTCCCAGAGCCCCCTTCTCCCAGCTTAGGTGTCAGAGGCCCCCCACTGAGATTTCTTTATCTCCATGTGCTGGGACTGTGAGAGGAAAAAGACATCCAGGGCATGGGGTAATGAAATTAGAAATGGCAGCAAGCAGAGCATTTGAGAAACTTCCTGCCTCGGGAGGCAGTGCTGCATCCCGGTGAGACGGGATTCAGACACAAGGATCCTTTGCTGAGGGAAGGAAGGGAGCTGTGCTGGGTTTTTTTCCCGAACTTTTTTATCAGGCAGTTTGTATTTTGCTTGCTTGGGTTGTTTGGAGGGCACCCACTGCTGCTGGAGTGCTGGGGCCGTCGCGGTGGGATGCAGCGCTGGTCTGCCTGCGGCAGGCTGCTGCTGTGGGCACACCGCCTGAAAGGCTCTGGAAGCAAGAGAGCGGGGACCATCCCAGCAAGTGTAAGGTGTGCTTGGTGCTGCAGAGGTGATGGGCTTTGGGCCAGAGCTGCCTGGCAGGTCTTGACCCAAACTCGCTGTGGTTCCTGCAGAAACAGCATGGCTACTCTGCCCGGTTTGCATCAGTGCAAACCAGAGGGGACAGTTACCCGAAACTGGAAGAAGCTTTTTTTTAAGCTCAGAAGAAGTAATCTTCACTTCTTTCCTTTGGTTTTGGATCATGTTTCAGCCATCAGTGTAAACCCTGAGTGAGAAGAGGGCACTTGTGAGCTTCCCTGAGCCAAGTGGCAACGGGTGGTGGTGGCAGGAGAAAATCATGTTTCCTGAAGCTACTGTGCCACGGGCAGAGACTGCACTGAAGCAACCACTTGCGTTTGCAGAGAGGCCGTGAGCGCGTGTGGAGGGCAGCAGCCGCGCGGCAGAGCGGGTTCCTGATGCTGCCGGCAGCTGACTTGGGGCTTGAGGAACTCCAGCACGAGGCTTTGCAGGTGCTTCAGCCCAAGCAAGTGACCTGTGAGCTGTGCTTTTAGCGAAGCTATGAAGTAAAGCTGCAGCTGTACAGCGCTCCAGGAGGGACCTTCAGTTTGCCAGTGTTCAGACTGTGGAGCTGCCAGTGGAGCTGGCTGCAGGGTAAGCACCAAGTCTGCCTTTTTCTCTAGAGGGTGTTCACCCTGTCCCCAGGACGGACCCCAGCAGCGTGTCTGGCCCAGCTCTCTCGGCGCATCCCTGTGCGGATGTGGTAGGGCTGGCCTTGAGCAACGGAGGTGGCCCTTGCTGCGGAGAGAAAGAAAAAGAAAGAAAAAAGATGAAAAGAAGAGAAAAAAAGAAAGGAAAAGAAAAAAACAGGAGAAAAAAAAGAAAAGAAAAAGCCCTTGCTGCGGAGGGGGTTGTAGGCAGCCTGAGTTCAGGGCAGAGTGGGGATGTGAAATCTTGTCTCTGAGGGTTTCAGGCTGCTTCAAGGATCGGCCAGCACACGTATGCTGTGGGTGTATCCTAAAATTTGCCACGAAATATGTTGTTTGCTTATAAAGTGAATAAAAACATAGGTCACAGTGTTACCATGGAAATGGTACCCTTGGAATGGGTCGTGTCTCACAGTAACAATGTCATCTATTCGCATTAGTGTTACATGCCAGACTAAAAGGTTACTCATCTATGAGGCACAATGTCAACAGCGTCTTCAGTATGTTTGTTTTCTAGGCCCATTTCAGCGCAGAAGACTAATTGGAACCATTTTGTCATAGTTAAGTGACCTTCTGTTTTCTCAGAGCAGCTCCCTTACGGAAGCAGCCCTTGCCTTTTCTCCGTAGCTTTGCAGAGGAGTGCGTGACGTTCCTTCCTCGGGAGCGGTAGGGTCAGGGTGCCCGGTAAAGTCACGGTGGGGCTGGCTTGGTCAGGCTTTGGGTAATGCCGTAGCGAACGTTGTACATGACATTCGCTCACTAGACTCTGAAGATACTGCACGGCTGAAATGCCACTGTGACCTTTTTTTAATTGCTGTATCTCCATTTTTATCTCCCTGCCTCATGCTTCAATATTTTTGAGCACATTTCCTGGATTTTGCCGTGCCTATGCCTTGCCTGCGTTTCAAGCCCGCAGCCCAGCGAGGTCAGCTGCCAGCCCGTCTCTGCGCTGGCGGGGTCACGTTGCGGCACGTTCGCCGTGCGAAGGACAGAGCTGGCATGGTAGGGAGCTTTGCGTTTCGGCTCCGAGGCACGCTCAGGGAGGCAGCGGAGCAGAACAGGACCTGACAGCCTCTTAGCACACCTGAGGGGCAGTGGCAGGCATACGGGACGTCTCAGAACTGAAATGTCGAGGGAGCCTGCTCAGCTCTGCTGTTTGGAAAGATGTGACTGTTGTTGCAACGCCCTGGGCTCTAGCCAGTGCACCTGTCTGCTCTCCTCACTGAGAGCATCACCTGGACTCCTACTGGTGTAAAATAAAAAAAGCATTAAGTTCATCCCTGCTGCCACAAACAATGCTGCGAGTCCATATACTGTAAAGCTAAAATCTTTCCATTTATCTTCAGTGGCTGAGACAGTTCTTTCATTTAAAGTTGGAACCGTAAACATCAGATCCAGAGAGGTCCAGCTGAGGTGGAGCAGGGAGGAGAGAACTGTTTCTCTGAAATTTATTTTTCTGAGATGATGGATTTTTTTTTTTTAATAGGGTTTATCTGCATTACTCTTTGCCACTTCGCTTCTGATGCTGGAGCTGAGGTTTTAAATCTAAGGTGCTTTAATCATCAGTTTGGCTGCTACGTACAGTAATAAATTTGGGACTTTTTTTTTTTTTAAGCTTCTGTCTATGCCTTGTGGCTATGTTCTGCCTTGATTTATAAACTTCTCATCTCATGGGGTTACAAGGCAGCCTACATCAGATAGGAGTTTGGCTCGGCGAGTTCCTCCGCTGCTGTGAATGGGCATCAGTCAGCTGAGGCGTATCCCAGCGTGTTACCTCCTCTGGAGAAAAGTTGTGACGGCGAAAGAAAATGTGAAAATCCTTCCATGGTTAGTAACCTGGGTCAGAGCAAGTGCTTAAGTTAGAGTTACTGAATGAGAAAAAATGTATTGTAGGTATCTAATAGTAATAAGTACCTAATTATCAGCAACTACATGTATCGAGAATGTGGATTCTTTCTTTCCCCAAGACACTGCAAATTAACCAGTACAGATTATCATTGCTGTCGGCGGTCGTGTCTTTGATACGCGTGCCCAATGACTGCGTTGGGCAGTATTGTGTGGAAAGAAATGTCAGAGAGGAGCAACTGAAGCCAATGAGATGTGTTCAAGTAAAGAACAAGGCGGGTGGGAAGGGGATTTGCCCCCAGGACTGGACTGTCGAGCCCCCAGGCTCTGGACAGGCTGTTAGACTTAGCCCAGGTGGACAGGGAAGTGATGAAGGTACGACTTGGATGTTTCTGTTACCAGTAGACACGTGAGCTACAGATCAAGCATGTTGGTCCTCTTCCCTTCATCTTGGTGTTAAGTATCTCAGTCACAATAAATCTATGTACAGCACAAATCTAGGTGAAAGAAATCCATTTGAGGAACCTGGTTTGTCTGCTCCAGGGAAGCTTTGCAGCTGTGTAAGACAGAGGTGTTGCTGATGAAAGCAAGTGGGAGAGCAGAGCTTGTTACCAGGTCAGCTTCGCCGGAGTGGCTGGAGAGCAGCGCGCGGTGCCGGGCTTCCCGAGCCACGCGGGCCTGGGCTGGCCTGGCAGTTTGAGGGAGCAGCTGGTTGTGGGAGAGGTGGCAAGAGCAACGTGCAAATGAACTGAAACGGAGCAGCAGTAACCAGGCAGAGGGTGTTAACAGCAGTCTGCTTCAGCTGACTCGTAGAAAGCAATTCCAGTCATTCCTGAAGTCCCTTGTTACTGTTTCTTGGTTCTCTTCACTGAATATCCCTGTGGCTTAGATTTAATTCGGCATTGATTTCTGGACCAGCTTGACTTCTTTCCTAGCAGAAGCAAACTATTAACCTAAAACGCCGTAGTGGAAGCAGGTGCGGTGCTTTGGTACCTGAATCCAGCTCACTGCAAGCACGGACAAGAGATCTGCTCACTGGTAACATCCCTGGGCTGCTGGTGTATGCGAACACACGTGTGTGTGAGTGCTAGTGCAGACTTGCTCCCTGAAATGGTGCAGGTTTGTTTTTAGAAGCCAATAATTCATTACGATGGATGTTTGAATCTCTTTTCCTTCCATAGTAATTTTTTTTCTATAGATAAGTTCTTTATTAACTAGAAGTCTTGAATAAAGCTTCCCACTCCCTTTGCATATGAAGTTGCTTCTCCAGTGTGTAGTTCTGAAGGTGCTAAACTGAATGAAAAGAAATAATTATCCAATTGTTTGACAAAGAGAAAACATACTGTGTCGGTGTGGTGGCAGGCCTTTGTAGTGTAGACCATGAAAACTCCTAGAGAAGTACAAGTGAAAACAGTTTGAGTAAGGGACAAGTAAGGTAGGAAGAAGGGATTATCCTCACATTTTGCATGCTACATCAGACAGGTAGTTTATGTCAAATATACCTGGTCAAGAATTGTAACCCTGCCATGATTCCTGTGCAAATTTGACTCTTACTTGAAACTGCTCATGTCCCACTTACATGTCTGTAAATTTTATGGGACCGAACAGACCTTAGTGCTTGTAAAACAGAGACTGGAATTGGTCTTTCTGCACTTGTGATCATCAGTGTTTTCAGACATACTGTACTTTGGGCACTCCATTTTTGCATTTACCCCCAGATACCAGAGTTCAGAAGCTCTCAGATGGCTGAATTGCGGCGCTGTGAGTGCATGGGGAAGGGTGCACAGTCCTGTCGGTTTGCTCTGATGAGGCCATACATCTGCCGTAGCAGTAGTCCTTTCAGGAGGAACAGGGGCAGCTCTCAGCCACTATTTTGTGGTGTCTCCAGAAATATGTAGCGTCGCTGTGCCCACACAGATTAGTAAGTTTGACAGGTTGAGAAGAGTACTTAGAACTAGCCTTTGTTTTTAATTTTAAAAATTGTGTGCTTGGCACTATTGGCCAGCACAGATCTTGGTAGATCTTGAAGATACATTTGGTGGTGGTTTCCCAAGACATGCCCACTCTAGAACACAGTTAGTCTTGGAACTGGAGAGGATCTGAGTAGCTGGAGAACGGATGTGGTGGCCTGCTGCCTCTTGAGGGGTGACAAGTGGTTGGAACTTTGGAGCCTGTGAACACTTTTGGCACTGGTTGATCCATGACACCATGTCCTGCAGCTGGTAGAACTCAGCGGACAAGCTGCTGAATGACAGCTGGTGCAGCAGCTTCTTCCACTTGAATGGCTTGCAGTTGTTCTGGTGATGGCCCTTGTAGTCCATCACGCTCTCCTCCTGGAGGAGGTGCGGATGGCCGTGCTGTCTCTCTGTAGCAGCCCATGGGTGAAGTAGACCACTGCCCGCCTTTCATATTTTACCTGGACCATATCAGTGAGGTGCATGATTCCTCACTATACCTAGGTAGGTGTTTTGGACTTCATGTGAAGTCTGGAAAGAGCATCAGCTATAGATTCAAGAGGCATAGCTCTTTCTTTAGGACTCCTACAGGCTCCTTCTCCTGGTGAGCTGAAGGGGTCCCACAGCTGCCAGCTGCAGTATGCAGAGACTGTGAGGTCTCACTAGGAGACAAGTGAAACGAACCTGAGTCGTGTCAGCCTGAACAGTCCTGACAGTCATGTCTTGAGTGGCCAGAGACGTATTTATCTCCTAGTGATGCTGGAGGAAGTTGTATCTCAAGCAGAAAAATGAGGTGAGCATGACACACTGTATTGGTACCAGCTAAATTCAGTTCAGTCTCGGCTGCAAACAGAGCAGGGGAAGAGGCCCTTGGCAGCGTGAGCACAGTCCAGGATGGGCGTCAGATTCAAAAGCTGAACGTGTACATCCTCGGCTTGGGAGGGCTCTTTTCAGAGGGGCACAGGAGCACTTCATGGGAAGCAGAATGTGGCAGCAGTGAAAGGTCCATGTTGCACACGTACAACGTCAGACTTGTCCTGAGATCGGTCTCTTCCTCTTCCATCTCTTCGTGGCCCACTGCAAGGTAGCCAAGCCTCAGATTGTTGCTGAGTTCTTCCAGGTCATGGCTCAGTAGCTAAATGAAAGATGTTAATTACTTATCTAGTGAAGCAAAGGGTTGGGTTTGCGTTCTGTCTATGCTGGACACCAATGATTTTATTTTTCTGGGGTAGTAGTCACATGAATAATGCATTCCCTGCTGAGCCTTTTTAACAGTCCCCGAGCTGCTTCCCATCTGAAGGGAAGTGTAAGAGGTAATTAACAGCCACTTGAAAAAAGGATTAGCAGGTGGGTGGGAGCTACTGTTGGGTTCATGCATGGAATTGCCATGGAAATGCTGAGATTTCCTGGCACTTCATCCAGTGTGTGGGCTCCAAAGATAGTTGCGCTCATGGGCCTCTCTCCTTTCGATCTTCCTACCCTACAAAGGGAGTGGCTGTATTTTCCTTCAGGACAGCTTCCGCAGGCTGCGCTGTCGCCATCGGCACACGCGATGAGGCCTGCTAACCAGGGATGCTGCAGAGAGTGGGACGCTGTGCCGCAGCTGGCGGCTGAAGTCTCTTTGCATTTCTTTCATATCAGACCAACTGGCAGAAAATCAGGGGGGGAGAAAAACCCAAACCCTGATGGTTTACCCCTTCAATTCTAAAAAATAATAACTTGATGCACAAAACACTCAGAGTTTGTCGCTTCTTAGGGGAGTTGGTGCTGGTCCTCATCCTGCATACTTTCACCAGCTCAGTAGCCCTTGCATTGCCAAACTCACTGAAGCAGATGGGACTGTGCAGCTGAGCAAGGGCTGTTTTGCACATAAGCATTTGCAGGCTGTGCTCCAAGAGCTGCATTTGCTTCTGGTCTCGTTTGCTGGCCAGTTGCATGCTTAAAATATTGGGCTTATCTGTGAGAAATGTCTCTCATTTCAGTACCAGCTCTGGAGGTTTACAAGGCTGTGGGCACGTGTTCATTTGAAAAGGTTCCCGGGGGAACCTGCCATATCGTGCCCTCCCTTCCCCTTTCTGCACCAGTAACAGCCAGCCTCCTGAATTTGTCGGTGTCTGGGGTGCTTTGGTTTTAAGGAAAGTGTGCCATTTGTTTCAGATCACCTGTTAGCAGACTCCTACATTGGGCAGGAGGACTCCCCGGAGATGCAGCAGGCGGCACAGAACAAGCGCAGGCTCTCCGTCATCTCAGACGGCAAGTTTGAGAGGAGCTTCTCCGAGGAGCAGGCAGAGAAGATGCCAAGCGAAGGACCGAAGCCACGAGTCTACACGATCTCTGGCGAGAGGCCGATGCTGTCGGACCACGAGAACGAAAGTATGGAACTGGTGGTGATGAAGGGGGCTGCCCAAGAGGAATGCCAGCACGGCCACCACGTGCACAGCGCTGGCGGCTCTCACGGCGTTGGCAGGCATTGCAAGGGCTGGCCAGGCAGCCGGCAGGGCTCCAAGGAGTGCCCAAACTGCACCCGGCTGGCTGCCCCTTCCCAGCATTCCTTTGACCTGGAGCAGCATCAGTCCGGCGAGACCGGGTGGCACAGAAAAAGGCTGGAGAGGATGTATAGCGTTGATCGGGTGTCAGGTAAGTAAGGGTGGGTGCTGGGTGCTGGAAGGACACAAAGGGACTCATCAGCACAGGGGTGTGAAGGGTGACACCCATCTCATCCCAGCATGGAAGTTTTGTTGCCGTGTGCCTCGAGGTGGGTCCTGGAGTGTTTCCCCTTCGGCACGTTGCCGGTACCTTGCACCAGCGTTCATGGAAAGGGATTGTCCAAGGAGTCGTCTGAAATAAGCTGAGCTCAGTTTGAGGCCAGCTTGTCCAGGCTCCACTGTCTCTGCTTCTAGCTTGTAAGCAGCAGGTGACCTGCGTGGTTTTCATGACAGCG
>NW_010551610.1:20462-31350 GCF_000687285.1 Phaethon lepturus
GTGTAGCTTAGTGAGGTGATCCCTGTGGGCTCCCTTTCTGTTGAAGGAAGAGCAGGAGAGGAGGGGCTGTGTCAAAGCACCTACATTTGTGCTCGCCCAGGAGGCAGGACCCTCTCTCCTCTGCCTCATGCTGGGGCTGAAGCAGGTGAAGCCTTTGTGAATGTGCCAGAGTGCTCAGCGGGAGCCTCGGCTCAGCTCAGGTACCGTGTTCTGTACTTTGGTGCGGCCCCAAAATGCTCACCTGTGTGGCTGGAAGCAGTTTGGCAGGGTCCCTCGCCTAGTGCCGCCTCACGGTTTTTCCACAAATGCTAGCAAGTAACACGATAGTGGACTTTCTTCCTCACTCACGATCTATTTGCTCAATATTTTCAGGGAATAGGGCTTGTAATATTGAATTACATTAAAAAAAAATCCTGATGGTCTTTAAAAACTTAACTATTAATTAAATATATGTCAGAATCAATGTGGTTTGAATTATAAGCTAGTATGCAGTCCATCTTTGCCTGTCAGCTCTCTATGTGGCTGGCAAATAGTCTGACCTAATTTGTCTGGTTGTTTTGTTTTGGTTTTTTTTTTGTAAACACACATGGAGGCTTTTAGAATGGAGCATCCAGCCAGGAAAGGTCAAGGTTTTCTCCTTGAAAAGAAATTGAGTTTATGGACTGTGGAGATCAAACTGTGCATCATTCCGGGGCTCATAGTTTTCTACTAAATATCATAGTGATATTTACTGCAGGTAAAATCACAGAAAGGTTGGGTTCTGGACCATATTTTCATGCCTAGATGCTTGAAATTATGTGACTAAGTTAATACATGCACTAATACTAAAAAAATAATAATTTAAAAGTAATTGTTTATCAAGTGTGCAGAACACATACAGTCCCACTAAGTCCTGTGCATAGTCTTTAAGCACTGTTCCTCTGTTCCATGTGATTTTTTTTTTTTGGGGCTTCACTTTCAGATGCTACATGTGCAAGTTTAGACTTTATCATTTTTATTGTGTAAGTGCAAGAAGAGGAGTGAGAAGAGCTTTCCTGTACAGAAACCTTTTATGGTTTTATGGTCATATATGTTTTACCTGTTAAAAGATGGCTCTGCATATGATGATGCAGCCAGAAAGCTTGTGTGAGGATAGAAACAGAAAGTCAGGCTTTCAGGAAAGGAGATCACAACCTCAGGGGATTCGTCTGGGTGCTGAGTTGAAGCAGTTGCAGCCTCACGATGTGTATTGAATTGAGAAAGTGAAGCTTTCCTGTTCTAATGCTGATGGATTTGTGTTGAAAGCTTTCCTGAGCAAATCAAAACTGTACTCTGCACTGTGGGACTGAAGCAGGTTACTTATACAGAACCAAAGGAAAGCTCCAGATCAGTAATGGAGCAGATCAGCTCCTCATAGCTGGAGCTAAATGCCTCTATTTGCTGGAAAACATGTTGTAGCAAATGCTATAGAGAGATCACAGAAGCATTAAGGTTGGAAGAGACCTTTAAGATCATCAAGTCCAACCATCAACCCAATACCACCATGCCCACTGAACCATACCCTGAATGCCTTGTTCCATTTCTGGAGTTTGGGATTTATAATATGTATTTTCAACTAGGCAGCAATTTTTGCTAGGGCCAGTTATCAATGTGAAATGGAGATTTGCCCTTCTGAAAATGTATTGCAGTAGTTACTTAAAAGGGAACAAAGTGGACAGTGCTGAACCTGCAGATGTCTCGGTGAGCATTTCGTGTTTCGTACAGGCAGGCAGCAGCTACCCTCGGTGCTCGTCTCAAGCTGCCGAGCGCTTGCACGTGTGGCTGCGCAGGCAGCACTGTGCCTCTGAGACCACATCCCGTCCTAGCACTGCCATCATGGAATGAAAGTTTTCTCAGCTTGGTCTCGTTTGCGCTCTCTGTCAGAAGGAAAAGCTGAGAATTGAATGGCACAACTGTCGCAGGTTGCAAGAAGTATTTCTTGGAATGTCCTTCATGCATGGCTAGCAGAGAAAACGGAGCAGAGATGAATGGAGACGAGAGAGAGAGACTAATATCCCCAGAGGCTCACTTTACAGTGGTGCTTTCTCTGTTTGGATTTACATGATGCGTTATTGCTGCAAACCAACACTCATGGCCGTCAGGCCAGATTGGCATAATTTAATACAGATTTTTATGCTGAGTTTATGATGCCTAACACCATTCCAGAGGAGCACAAGCTGTCGTCTCCTGTGCTGCTCCCAGCATCTGATACAAACACTCATGGACAGAGGTGCTGAGATTTTCACGTAGCCCGGCAAGTGGCTGGAGATGCTGAATGTGCTGGTGGTGTTCCTCTAGTCTTACCCAGGCCCATGGTTCCTTGACTATTCCATCACAGCTGATGGTAACAAGAAAGGAGAACAAGATGCTCTGCCTGGCCGAATAGGAGCATGCTACCTGCTCCTGAAGACAAAATACCCGTACTCATAATTGAATTTTAATGAGCTGGATGAGCTCTGGAGCTGAGCTGTGCTCCCTAGTCCCCAGCTGTGTGCTTCTCTGTTACTGTTCTACTTGTGGCTCGTAAAGAGGCACCTCTGAAGGGTCACAGATGCTTTATTCTCCACTGAGTGCTGTGGGTAGGGGAGAGGCATCTTTCCTATGTTGACTCCTGTCTATCAGAAAAGGAGGGGAGGCTTCCAGCGATCGTCCAGGCAAAGCCTCATAAGGATATTGGCTGTTGTTCATAAGCTCTGCTTTGAATCAAAGCTAGTGGCTTAAAAGCTGTAAAATCTACTAAGATTTCAAACAAGTAATTCATTTACAGTCTAGGCTGTTTTGCATTTCTTCTCTATCTGTTTTTTGGAGGAGAGCAGACATAGGGACTTCATAATAAGTATTTAGCATACTAGAATGCAGTTTTCGTTTAACACATGTATTTCCTTAGGGTGCCTTTATACAAGGCTTGACATAAGCTGTTAGCTGAGAAGGAGTGTCTCTTACAGCTTTCTATACGATTTCTTGGAAGCTTCACTTCAGAGGAAGCCTTCCCATTTGCATTTAGCATTTTTTGCATCTGTAATTGCAGCCACTTTTTTGTACTTTCAGGGAACAGCAGGATCAGTCTGTAGTAGATGATGATCTGTACAAAATATTTGGTAAGATACCTGGTCTGTAGTAATTACGTCTGCAGTAGGCATGCATGGTTTGATTGGGTTTTGGCCAATGGAAGTGAATTAAAAAAATACTCTTGACAATGCCAGAATATTAACGACTGAGATACTGTAATTGCTAATGATCTTAAAACTTGAACGAGTGAAGGAAGACACACGATCAGCAACATGTGGCAAGGCATTAAGCAAGAGAGCCACAAATGGAGTGAAGCAAGATGAAAAATCGGGTAGCCCCAAGCCCCAGGGATCCAGTCTGCTGAGTTTTTGCGCGTCTTGTGTCAGTGGATTTTAATAACACCTCTGATTCCCTGCCTGAGAGACTTCAGCCTGAGAGTTGTCAGTAGGAGCTGCTTCTTGGTCAAGTTCCTCCTTCAGGTCACCACCATCCCACACACATAATTAGTGACTTATTCTGTTGCCCACTTTTTGGCTTGGTGGTCATTACGTGAAGATGATGCAGTATCCTAACGCAATGAACTCAGAAATAATCCGCAGTTGGTTCAGGCAGTTTACAAACGTAGGGGACCAAATAAGCACAAAGGTATCTGCCGTTGATATAGTTGACGTGCGGTTTGATTTCTGAAACCAGAAAAACTCCTGAAGGGCAGGTCATCAGGAGCAGCCGTGTGAAGGGTTTATTGACACTTCAATGGTAGAAAAAGAGAGCGTACCTCAGGCTTACAGTTCTGAAGAAAAGAAGGCAAATGCTTTTCGTCTTCCATGGGAGGCTGTATCAGAAAGAACTGGATGAATGAGACATTTCAAACGAATGGTACTAAGGAAAAGGCAGGGCTGGAAAATGCTTTTAATGAAAAATGTTTCTTTGCCCTGTGTGTTGGTTTTGTTGGTTTTTTTTTCTTCTGCTCTTGTCTCTCCTGTAATTCCTGGATTATACTAATCTTCCACACTTAGGGTAGAACTTTCATTCTTCATTTAGTAGCCTGATAGACAGGCTTAGCACGAATTTACAAAACACTCGTGGCAGTGTGCATATACCTGAGGAGGATGAGACTCTCCTGCTTAGTACAGGGCAGGATGCTGAAGAAAAGTGCTAAGAGGAGGAGCTTGGAAAAGCTTTCTAAAGGATGTCTCTGCCTGCTGGACTCTCAGGTTTTGCTCTCTCTCTTCCAGATGATGTCCCCATACGAACCTGGTTCCCAAAAGAGAACCTCTTCAGTTTTCAAACTGCTACTACAACTATGCAAGCGTAAGTGCAACTGCTGCCGTAGCTTTTATTGTGTATCTTAAAGTTCGCGGCCCTCTCAAAGCTGTATCTGTGAGCCTTGAGCGATCGAGTTGTATGTTCGGCACCGCTGTCTGGGGGTGAGAGGGAGAGAGAGAACCTTGTCTCTTACTAATTTCTTTTTTGCAGTTACTAGTTCTCTTTCCTACTAGTCCCACTTGTTTGGTTTTACCTTCTTTAACTCCTTGGGCTACCCAGCTCTTCTCCGCTTCCCTTATATTCTCTGTGACACTGTGCCCTGTCCCTGGCTGCCTCTGCAGAGCAAGGGTCCTGTGGGAGCACCAGCTGAGACCCTCCACCACTTGCTTCTGCTGCAACTGCTGCCCCAAGGGAACGTTCTTCCAGGTTTGCATCCGTCTCTCCGGAGGAGTGCGTCTCTGTGGGATGAGATGTAGCCCTACAGCTTCTGTGCTAGTCTGGTCATTTGAAGAAGGTGTCAGTAAAATCTCTGCAAAGCGTGAGCAGATGCGAGTTAGGAACAGCCTCTCCCTCCACGGCCCTTTCGGTGCCCGTGGTTGCTGTGCATTGGGAGCGGGCAGTTCTTGAAGGACTGAAGAGAGTAAGGGAAGCCTCATTTCAAGGGTGTACCCAGCTTGTCAGGAGATGTCATCTTCCTGGTTTCAAGTATTTCCTACCTGGCTGGAAAGCTAAGGCAGGCAATGAGGGAAAGGAGATACTGGTCTGCCTTCTAAGGCCCTTCTCCAGCCTTGTCACGTTTTTCCAGTGTCCTTCTTCCAATGCCTATGTCACCCTCAGCTCTACTGCTCTCTTTATTTCTCCTTACCTAAAATCTACCTATTTCTTCTTACCCCAAATCCCTAAAAGAGGCTGATTGATGGTGGGATGACCCAGACTGGATCAGACCTGTAAGGGCTGATGCAGGGAGGGCTGGATTCAGTGTTGGGGAGAGGAGTAGCTGCTGAGATATTGGAAGGGATCTGCCTCGCCCAGAAAAAAACGCTTCTCTTCATGCCCTTTCGCTCCAGCTCGGCTGGAGGCGTGACCCACCCTCCCAGCATGGGGAACAGCACGGGAGAGGCATTTGCCTGGTGCCAGTCTGCGGAATCTGATGCATGGTGGTGGGGTGTCTATCCCACCCTGACACTGGGAGTGGGGAGCCTCCGTGGGCTTCTGCTCTCTCTGTATTGTCCTAGTGCTGCTTCTCTTACCTGACCTCTGTCCCCTGCCTCCTCTTCAGGGACCGTAAGTCCGGTGGCACCCGGCTGGCTGACACCCTTGGGCACCGGCCGGCGGGGCTGTGGGCAGTCTGAGGGCAATCTGACAGATACTTGCTGTGCTCTTCAGAAATGTTGGCTGCTAACGGTGGTTATGGTATTTTACAGTTCTGAGCTGACACACCAAACCACGCACAAAATCAGCACATTTCCTTTGCCTTCAGGCACCTCCTGTGCTATCTGAAGTCATCTTGGCTGTGCACAAGGTTTGCTGCGGGATGATGGCCCGGGGCAGGGCTTAGAGGGCTTGAAGGCCAAAGCGAGGTTGGTTTGGGGAACGGTGCCCTAAGGAAACCCCTGAGGAGCACAGCTCCTTTGGTTAACGTAGCTTCTCAGTTAATATTTCTGGCGATTCTGTGCTGCCCCAGGGAGGATTTAGCTTGGTCAAGTAGGAGTCTCACCGCTGAGAAACGTTTAATTTGAAAAGCAATTTCCTTCCACCTAACGAGAAATATTCCTTCTGGAGTAAGAATTCCCTCAGAACGCTGGCCGGGGCTGAGCACTAATGAATTCCTCTTCTCTTTCTTTTTCCCTGCGTCTCCTGGAATCTCTAGCATCTCGTAAGTATAATCTTCATTTTTTTTAATTTCCTTGTCTGTTGGTGTCCTGGATAAACTCTCCTCTCCTGTCCATCATACTCACTCGTGCTTTCCCTGTGGTAGGGCTGTTTGTCAGCTGGCAAGAGGTTAGATGGCTACACCTGGTAGGCCTACATGGATCACACCGCAACCATCCTCGTCTTCGAAATGGAGACTACAGTTGCTAGCATGCTTTGCCCCTCTTGATCCTGGTGCACAGAGGTTCTGTGTCTGCAGTCTCCTAGGTCCATTCCTCTGTAGCAGGGATGATGGCTGCTCGCCCCTATTCTTTGGGCCGTGCTCTGGCCGCTCTTACGTTTGCGTTAGGAACAACTACTTGTCCGGCCACCGACCCTAGAGGGGGAGGACCTTTGGTTTGGTGAGTCTTTCTCCTGGCCCCTGACTCGCACGCAGCCCTGCAAGGGCTGGCTGTCTGCCTCGGCCAGCCTACTCTCTCTGTCGTCTGGTGAGAGCTTCCCTGTCTGTGTTTCGTGTCCCCTCCAGTTCAAAGCTGTGTAGTTGGTTAATGGCTTAAAATGGTTTCCCAGGGCGTTCAGGGGCTACGCAGAGAGGAAGAGACGGAAACGAGAGAATGATTCTGCAGCTGTTATACAGAGGTAGGGCCTGTTTTCTCCCATAGCCGTAACCTTGCCTGGTGTTGCATGGGCCCTTCGGGTGTCATTAGTGACGCTTGACGGCGTTGAACGTGGTTGTCCCTGTCTCTGTCGCTGTTCGTAGGGACACTAGCCGTGGCTGTGTTGGAAATGTGGAGGTGAACGATGCTGCGGTGCTCGAGAGAGCTGATCTCCATCTTCTTAAAGGAACACTGTCAAGTTTCTTTTAAGCTTCCAAATGTAATATGCAGGATCTGTGTCTCAGGCAGAAAAATTTATAATATATATTAAAAAAATTAAAGATGCAATTTCCCCAGCCCTCTCACAAGTATTTGGATTTTTTCTGAGGTTAGCTAGATACTTTGTATGCTGCTGCTACGTCTGTAAACGCACCTCAAACATCTGAGAACTGGGCAAAATTAACATCTCTAGTGACGAGAAATCTATTTTTTTTAATATTTTTTTCTTAAAGAACAGAAGGGAAAGAAGAGGGAGTGGGCACTGAATCCCTGTCTGGGTATTACAGAAGGGCCCTGATTTCCCTCTGCTGGCTTCACAAGGCACATCCCTTAGCCGCTGTGGTAATCAAAACTGTTCTGTTTTCTTAAATGTGCCAAAGCTCATGTATTTTGGCAGCCTACTACAGATAACACAGCTTTTGTGGCATTGGTTAAAAACTGCCGTGATCACTTCAGCATTTTGTTCAAAACAAAGTGGGAGAAAACCATCAGGTTTTCTTAACTGGGAAATTGCCAGGAAGATTATTTTTTTTTTTTTAGCAGCTTAAGGGTGGTGGGTTTTTTCATAAATAATGAGGAGAAATAAGAATCAAAATTAAAGATGCTGTAAATAAATAGACAGTGTATCTTTAAAAAGAAAGAGATTTCTCAGAAATTGTTAGACAGAGGTGAGTCTTATTTAGAAAATACTTGTTCACCTGGCTTGCAAATAGAGGAGTAGGAGTTGTGTGCCTTGGTGATGCTGAGTAGTCGAGATAGAGGACAGAGTCACGTCACCCTCGTGCTGAGCAGCCAGCATGTCCCCTCACCTCCTGTGGACGCTGAAGGTCTGGGCAGGGTTGTACAGTGGGAGCCCATCTTCATTTATCTTGTCATAAAAGAGGAGACAGGATAGCAATGATGGGGTTTTGGCTGCGCCGTGCAAGCAGACCCTGGCCAGCTGTAAGGATTGCTGGCAGTGGCGTTCAGCTCTCTTCTCCAGGGAGTGAGGAGGACGCCAGCCCCACCGCGTTTTCGGATTGAGCAGCCCCTCGTGGCCTCAGGGGTTTTGGAAGTTCAGTTGTTATCGCACAGCCCCTTCAGTGCCTGGTCCTGTGTGTCCTGTGGGGCTGGCTTGCGCGGAACAGCACACAATGGATGTTGCCTCGTGGTTTGCTGACCCTTGTGATGGCTGCAAGGAGGAGCCGGGGGGGAGAACGTGAGAGGTGCTGTTGGGAGTTTTGCGGAGCGTTGATGTATGTCAGTAATTCTGTCGTCGACCTCTGTTTGGGTAATGAAATGGCTTCTCGGCAGAGTGCGAATGAGCCGCTGCGGGCAGAGTGTGCGGAGTGGGGCCGCTGCGTCTTGGAGGCCCTTTGGCTGGGTGGATACCATGGAGGTGGCGTAGGGTTGTGTGGACCGTGTGGCAAGCTGGAGCCTGGTCACAGGGACGACTGTTCAGGAAAGGGAACAACAAGCTTCTATCACCGTAACTTGAGGGATGCTTGCTGAATTTTGATGAGTGAAGAGGTCTTGCTAGTAGTCAAATAACGCTGGGTTTTCTGGGTGCGCTTGCAGGAGCCAGGCAGGGAGACTGGGCGGGTTTATGTAGCCCCGCTGCTCACAGAGCAGGCTCGCTGCCCCAGGGGTGCTGTGCCAGTCCTTTCATGCTAACATGCAAGCACAGAGGGGCTGAGGACCAATACAGCTGCAGAAAGCCCTCCGAAGGATGTAGATGACCACAGGGTGCCCACATTAAGA
Organism: Phaethon lepturus; assembly: GCF_000687285.1. NCBI lineage: Eukaryota > Metazoa > Chordata > Aves > Phaethontiformes > Phaethontidae > Phaethon > Phaethon lepturus. The sequence continues at coordinate 29,243 of NW_010551610.1, forward strand.
GGCAGTCCCAGGCTTGCACCTCCTTTCCAAACTCCTTTTTTTCTAGAAGAGAGGAGGAGGAAAAAAAGGCCTTTGTCCCATTCTCCAAGGATTTAACGTGATGGTTAACCCTGAGCAGCTGGATTCTCCCTGGAGCTGCTCTCAGCAGTATTTAAGAGATGTATCTAGGCAGCTGCCCTCAACCCACTCCCGGGAGAGACCAAGCTGTCTAGGCAGCTGGGAGCATCACTCGTGTATGGCAAAGATTGCTTTACCTCCCTTCTCCTCTGGGGTCTGAAGAAGCTCCTCTGCGGAGAGAACAACTGGGCATTTAACAGAAAAATTGATTTTACTCAAAAATGCCAGAAGCCCAAAGGGTTTAACAGTGGCCTTGGTGATTAGCGTTGGTGCTCAGTGTCTGGTATGATCTCGGTCTCACAATGGACCATAAAGATTTTCATTCTGACGACTTACAACATACGTCTAAGACTTTTCTGTGTAAAGAATGATCCTGGATCCCTTAAAATATTGTATTTATTTGGATTTGAATTTAATGCGTAGTAAAACAGCCCACGTTATCAATCATCACGCACCCCAGAAGGCTTTGTACATACAGCCCGTCCAGCGTGTGTTAGTGAAGCGGATTGCTTTAGTTACTTGTCTAAAGCGCGCAGTTGTCTGATCCACAGCAGTGAATCTTCACGTACCCAAGTAGAGCTCAAATAAATCTTTGTAAAATAACATTAATAGCCCAAGTGCAGATGGAAATTTGTCGTGGAATAATGTTGCTCCCAGTTTCACTAACCAGCTGCTAGTTTTCCTTCTCGAACTGCTGAGTTTGGATCCTGAGGACAGCATGGGCTCCAAGGCCAAAGGGGGGACGCTGCAGAAGGTGGCGTGGGTTAAGTGCTCTCCCACGAGGCTGTGTTTGTGTTGATCTCTCTGTATAGGAGTAGACGTATCTGACTTTCTCTGAACACCTTCATGTCGGTGCTGGAAGTGTCTCCTAGTCCAATTAGTTTGCTAAAGCATCTGCATGGTTGTAACATGTCCTTACTCATCCCACTAACTTGTGTGTGAGCCGGACAACATGTCATTTTACCTGTTTCACCAGCACTAGTGTCTGTTGCTTCATGCCTGCGGTGTATGTTGGTGGGGCAGGAGGGAACCCAGGAATCCCCCACTCCATGCAGGCTGTGGGTACACGGGCTCACTGACGTCCCTGGGCACCACGGGGGCTGTGCTGCCGGGGGAAGTCGCGCTGGCAAAGTAGGGTTCATGCAGGAGTGACACTTTTCTTGATAGTCCACATGCTGCCTCTTCCCTGTGTCTCTCCTGGTGTCCTGTTTGGTTCCTGTCCCGTTTGGTTCCTGTCTAGGTGAGTGACGAGAAACTAAGGGAAACAGCTCCCTTGCACGCAGAGGGGCTGGACGAAGAGTCCCTTTGCCGTGGTCTCGCAGGAGTGGCCAGGACAGTCTGTTTTACACAGACCTGACTATGGGGCATAGTTGCTCCTCAAGGCTTACCCTCTGGTGGACTTTCCTCTGGAGCTGTGCACTCCGCAGCCCCGCTGAACTCTGCCTGTGAGTCCTGGGCAGGCAGCGTTAGCAGAGAGCAGGCTCGCGAGGACGGGCAGCCTTGCTGAACTGTGCTATCCGAGAAGGAGGAAGCTGCTTCAGCCTTTCCCAGCTCTTTGCCCTGGAGAGCAGTGCGGGCTGCATGGCTGCTAACAGCACGGGTGGGATTGTAGCAGCTGCTGTGAATGTGTCTGGGGCTGAGCACAGCCGTGAGCACGGTGTGTGCATGCTGCCTAGCAGGGCAGAGCCTGCACGCCCACTTCCCTGCTTAAGCATGTGTGGAGGAAAGGTGAGAGGGGAGCAGATACTGCTCTTTACCAGGAGAAGAGGGAGCACTGCCAGCATGGGCAGTGGCAGTGTCTTCAGCAAAGCTACAGCACAGGTGCCTTAGTCACAGGAAAGTGAAAGCGGGCTGTGAGAAGGGGACTGCCATGTAGGACCTCACTGGCTCTGTGCCACCAGCCCGGGGAGTGCAGGCGAAACAGCCACACTCTTGACAAACGTAACCGTCCCCAGCCCTGAATAGGTGCAGGCTGGGAATCTGGTCTCCAG
>NW_010551610.1:31365-42208 GCF_000687285.1 Phaethon lepturus
CTAGAAGGAACTACACTGTCTTCCCAATTTATTTTTTTATTCCTCCCATTTTTTTCAGTCCTGCTGGGCCCGAGTATTGCTTTGTATTACATTCCTCAGAGGTTGTGTTTGGCCTTTCTTTCAGGAATTTTCGGAAGCACCTCCGCATGGTGGGGAGCCGAAGGGTTAAAGCACAAAGTAAGTGAGCACCGTAAGATTTGGCTGTGAGGAGTCGGGGTTTGTGCCGGTGGGACACGGGGAATCCTGTGTTGCGTCCAGGTAGAAAGCACCTAGCATTGGGCTGGAGAAAGGATTTGACCTGCTGATGCCATTTTACCCTACAAAAAAGCAAACCAGGTGGTTGTAAGTCTCCAGGACACAGGGATGCCTGCAAGCAGCCTTTAAGCTGTTTCTGAGGACCCGCTGCCTTGGCTGTGGGAGATCTCTGTGGCATCGTGTGAGGAGTGGAAGGAGAGCTTCAGCGTCCGTGTCCCACGTGCTTGTGGTTTTCAGTGATCACCGGCATAGACACCTGTGAGGAGAACCAGAGCCAAGGGGTCAGCAGAGCTGGCGAGGGGCTGCGGACCAGCTCCCTGGGGACAGTTGGTGCTTCACGTGCCATGTGGACCGGCGGCTTTCTCTTTTCTCCTCCCCTGTCCCACCACCATCTACACAGCAGGACCTGGGGGAAAGTTGCCCGGTGGGAGCTGAGAGGATGATAGAAGAGAGAGAGAAGAACAAGGAAGAGATTGGAGCAAGGGGAAAAATAAGGGAGTGTTATGCCTCACTGAGGAAAAAATCACCTCTTAGGCCTGAGAAACAGCAGTTCCCTTTCCCTGAGGAAGGCAACATTCCTCCATAACTTGGTTGGGGCAGCTCCCCTGTTGCTGTGAAATGGGCCGAGAATGGTGTAAGCGGCTCCTGAGAGCTGAGGATTGCTCTGGAAGAGGAAACAGCTTGTTCTTCCCCCCCTGGCCAGGCATCACGTACAGACTGCCCACAGCAAAGTGTTGTTGAGTTGAATTTGCATTCTTGCCTCCCCTTTCTCATACGCCGTGTGAAGTGAACAGCAGACAGCACTGCCCTTTGAAGCGTCTTTATTGGCATCTGAGTTAGCGCTGCCTGAAATGAACAGGGCTCACCTCCCCGCAGAGCTGTCTGGAAGTGCAGGCATGCCTCTCTGCCTTGGTAACTCTCGGGTCATGTTTTCAAAGCTTTCTTCATGTGCACAATAGCTAAATGCCTGGTTTTAAATGAAGCCGAGGATGGAGATCACCTGAAGAACTTCCTGTGTGATTTGTCTCCCCGGACACCCACACTTGGACACGCTGCAGCAGAGGACAGGTTGCTTCTCAGCTCTTGTAATACAGATCTGCTGTGAATTCCTGTGCTGCTGACATGAGATGCTGTTTCTAGATACACTGCAGCAAACTTGCTCTGTCTGCTACCAGAAATAGGTATTAGTGGCTATAAGTGGCTGTTAATCTAGGCGTAATGGCTCTCACACGGGCTTGCCAAGTCAGACGTTGTGGTTGGCAGTTCCCAGGAATTTGCCTGCGGTGCAGCCAGCTGGGCCAAGCTCCCTGGATTCTGACTGGGAAATGCCGGTACAAACAATATAATGCCCATTGAAGGAGAAAGAAAGAAGGAGGAAAAAAAAAGGCAAAAAGCTGGGAGGAGTGCTTACAAGAGTGCAGGCAAGGGAAAACTGAAGAATTTCCTCTTTTGTAACAAAATTTAGAAAGCATGAGCTTTCCCAGAGCTCCCCCTGCTCTGTTTGGTCCAGCTCTGGCTGGGATGTGAAGGGAGACCTGACTGGAGAACTGCTGCCGCCTTCTGGCTGCGTGTGTGTCAGTAGCTGTTGAGTCCCTCTTCCTGTGAGGCCCTGAGGCAGAGCATTTACACTGGGACACTGGAATACCCTTGATTAACTAGAGGTTTGAGCAGTGTGCATTTAAGGAGGGACCATCAAGTGTCCTCCTTTTTCTGTGTTACATACCTTGTAATGGTCCCACTCACAAAGCGGGCCCTTTGTCTTCTGCTGTCTAGAAGATAGACCCTTGTTTGCTGTGTGGAAAGGAGTCACGTTTGGCACATGGAAGAAAAAGCACAGGGGAGTCCGTGATGTGTAGCTTTGGTGGAAACCTACTGGATGTTTTGTTTTGCTGGCAGCAACAGAGGTGGCTTTGGAGTCTGTTAATGTCGTGCTTTGGTTTTATCCTAGCATTTGCCGAACGGCGTGAGAGGAGCTTCAGCAGGTCCTGGAGTGACCCGACTCCCATCAAAGCTGATTCCTTCCATGACTCTCGAGAAAGTGAGTTCTGAGTCCTTTGAGCTTCCTCCTGTGGCCAAATCCTCCAGCTGAGGTGTTGACTGGAGTCCCACTGAGGAAACTCCTCTGTACCCTTTTGTCCCATCTGCGATCCTTTTAGTTTCATGAGATTTGAGCAAATAACACTCCAGGTATATGCACTTGTTCATCTGCGTGTACCTATATTTGTAGAGCACAACGCACCTAACCTTGTGTTACTGTGCCGTTGCCAAAGGACACCCGGTGGTACAGCTCTCTGTATCTCCCTCCATCCCTTATTTGCTTGGGACCAAACAACCTACCTGGAAGCACAGCAGTCCAAGGCTACATTCAGCATAGCGGGGCTAACCTGCCTGGCTTCCCCGGCAAGAGCCCCTTCTGAGCTCTTTCCTAGGCTAGAATAGCTCAAGACCGCAGCTGCAGTGCTTCAGGAGATGTAGCTTTGATTTCCTGGCTGTGCTGGCTGCACAGATGATAGCTTGGGGCAATCTGATCTTCGTTTGGGCTGCCAGCAATTCTTCTGGGAATCGCAGTAATGCTGCGATGTTCTGCTTGTGGGGACTGAGATGCTGTTGTGTTAATTTATAGGAGGAAATGCCAGCATCTTGCCACTGTCTTTTTATAAAGGGAATGGATGTTTTACCCAGCTTTTACTGAAATCCTGTAGGCAAGGGACTTGGTGGGTAGGAGTTTGCCCGTGTTGAAATGGGTTGTATTGTAAATGAATTTCACAAATGAAATGAACTGACCTACCAGGTAAGCACAAGGTCCGGCCCTCCTAGCTGTAGAAGACACTGTACCAGGTTGCAGGGGGAGATGTATGAAAGGCCAGGTTCAAAACATGACCCGATTGTTCCTTTGCAGTCTGATTCCTCCCCACTCCCTCAGCTAACTCAGAGGCGAATGGAAAAGACATGGTTCGGACAGGCTCCAGGCGCTGCCCGGTGACACTCGGACATCCCAAAAGGCACAGATAGAGGCATCTTGGTTCTTTTTCCTCAGTCCCTGGCTTCAGGGAACCATCTCTATTTTTAACTTTTAACGGTCAATTATATTCCTTCCAGATGTTTTTTTCCCCAGGAGGCACTGAAGGCCAACAGGTAAGGTCAATTCGGAGAGCAAATTCAAGTACACTGTTGAAATAATACTGTGTTTGCTACACCTGTCCTCACGCGCTGGGACTTCTCTGCCAGGATCCATTTGATCAACGAGGTGGAGTTTCTTTGTAACCAGTCAGAAGACATAGTCAGAGCAGTAATTATTCCAAGGAGACCAGCTTTGAAGTCTTTGGATTCTTGCTCATCAGCTTGGCAATGTTAAAGTGTAGAGTCTGTCTGTGTTGCGTCTCCTTCTCCATTTCTGAAATGACAGGGCGACTGTTGCGAACTAGCTTTGGAAAGCTAAACTCGGTGACTGAGAGAGTGATGAAAAGTTGTGTGATACGTGGTATCGGCCTCTGTGTGTGCGCTCTGCATTTGTTAAGTGTTTGTCTGTTTAGAGATGCCAGCCCCAGCGTGTGGCGTCTGTTGCTCTGTGGAAGAAAGGAGGGCACAAGTCTCATGGCTTGTGGTACCTCTTGTGAGGTAGCTGCCAGACAGGATCGAGTGGGGAAGGCAGGTTCTTCTGCCCTTGTAATGCACACTGTGTTCTGGCAGGCCATGACCTTCAGGATTCCTGCGGCACTTTGGATGGTGACTTTGACTTGAACTGGGAAGCAGAAAAGGAACTTGAAGCCATGGCATGTGACGGAGAAGACTTTATTCCACCAAAAATAATGGTGAGGGTTTCCAACTCGGCTACCTGTATCTGCTTAGGCTTTGTCTGTCCTTTCAGAGCTGCTAAGTTTAGGAACTTCATGGGAAGAGGCAATTTTTTTTTATAGCCAACTCTTCGGGTGTGTATGAGGGTCACTCAGAGATCAGCCAAGATGTGACATGGTATTCAGCAACTGTTATTCCTGGAGATAATGTGTTGGGGAAAAAAACTAGAGGTGGAAGGACCTGTAGTCCAACCCCATGTCAGAGCAGGACTGTCACCAACACTGAATGGAGTTAGCCTGAGTCTCGATAACCCTGGCAATAGAGACCCGAGTCCCCAGTCCCAGCAGTCCCTCCCTGCTGTTGTTACTTGCCTGACGTGCTTTGGAGCCGTATGTCATCCCTTGAGTTGCTTTCTGCTCTTTGATCATCCCTTGGTGCTAGGCTCTGGCTGTGCTCCCCCCTACTCTGCTTGGTGGGGTTTGGCAGACAGGACCAGGTTCTGACACATCCCTTCTTTGGCCACAGGCATAGGTACTCAGGCAAAATGGGGTCTCAAGCTTCCAGCTTGTTCTCAGGGCAGCACTGCCAGTCCAGCACAGCAGCACTGTGATTGAACAGGTCCTGCTAAGACTTGGGAAGAGTGAAGGACATGGAGATGGTCTGCTTTTATATGTGTTCCCAGGCTGTCTGTGCAGACTCAGCCCTAAAGCACTCTCAGGGCAGAGTGACCAGGTGAGACCCCAACACTTGGGTGTGCTCAGTCCTTGACTCCTCCAGTGTATGTGATGATTGTCCATCCCTGGACTCTGTATGTGGTGCCTCTTCAGAAACTTTACGTTAACTCCCATATGGCCGAAGCAGTGATGTGCTGCCTGCCAGGAGGGAGGGCTCTGGAGCCAGCCCAAGCTGGAACCTGGGCTGCACTTGCAGGTCCACCAGCACCGCTGCCTGCTCCACTCTCGCAGCGGTGAACAGAGGTGCCTGAAGTCACAGCACAGCCAAATTGCCCGCGTTCCCATAGCCCGCTGGCTCGTGCTGGTGGCAGGCCCATCCCCTCGGGCCCTCATGCTGATGGAGCCAGCCGAAGCTTCAGCCAGCGTTGCCAGGCAACCTGCATCTGCCTGACATCCTGCATCTGCCTGACATCCTGCGCTGCATGCCTACCTGTGCCTGATGCCGTTTTATCCCTTGGCCGGTTCCTGTTCAGGCCTGCAGCCGTCCCACCGCCAGCCAGCTGAGCGTGCCGGTTTGAACAGTCCTCTACAGGCAGAACCACGGACCCTCGCGCAGAGGAAGGCTGTGCAGGAGCAATCTTTACTGGGATACAGCCGCTCATGGTGATGCACAAGCTTCTTCATCCTCTGTGCACACGGGTCTCCCCTTTACAGTCATCTCAGACTCAGTCCTGGCTTTTGGGCAGAGCTGTGCGCTCATTTGTTGGGGTCAGGGAGACTGTGACACATGGGGGTACGTGGCAGGCCTGGGGGTGCTCTGTCGTAGACCAAAGGCTTGGAGGACCTTCCACAGGGGTGCAGATAGGCTGGACTAGCTGCTAGTTTGGATAACACCCGAGAGCAACAGAACAGGACACAGTTATCATGGCTTTTGTGCTTCTGCCCAGACTCTGCAGGCTTCTCCTCATCCTGTTGCACTTTTTTTTTCATCTTCCAGCTCATTTCTTCCAAGGTGCCCAAAGCAGAGTATGTCCCGACAATTATCCGCAGGGACGATCCCTCCATCATCCCCATTCTCTATGTAAGTATAGCGCTTCTGCTACGTCTGGATGTGTGGGAGCAGGCTTCACACAGAGGACTTTTTTTTTTTTTTTTTTTTGTCCCTATACCTAGTTCCTGTTATGGTGACTCTGAAACACTGATGTGATTTGGAAAAGCTGTCAGGAAAGGGCTGGGGGTGTGCTGAACCCAGATTTGGGTTCTGGGGTAGCTTTGTGGGGGCTCAGGTCTAGGTGGAAGAGTAAGGTGGAGTGAAAATTGCACATGTGGGCTGCCAGGCATGGGAAGAGTGACAAGGGAAGGCAGGGCAGGCCTGAGCACACAAGCAGAGCAGTGTGTTGCCAGGCTTAGGACTCCTCCTGCTCATCCTTAGACAGGGTGAGCAGGACCTCAGAGCTCTGCAGTGGACCATGAACCCCATCACCGGTTCAGTGGTGCATCCCTGTCAGTCATTAATTTAACCTTGATTTTTCACACGAGTCCTGCCTGAGCGGGTTTCTGAAACGCCAGCAAGGAGGCATGGGTCTCTTTTTCCTTATCACTTAATATTCATTTAATTTGAAAGGGAAGGGTGGGACTGGCAGCCCAGAAAGCTCAGTCTCCGTGTGCAGCAGGCAGTGCTGCTGGGCGCTTAGCTTTGCTGCCTCTCTCTTCCTTTGAGAGTTGTGCGGTTGTCCTGGCGACCCTGCGATGCCAGAGGCAGATGTGTCGGGAGCGTGGCTGTTTGTTAGCTGGCTTGGACATGTCTAAAGCCACAGGTTGGCTACAAAACACAGGCCAAGAGGCAAACACTCATTGCTGATGCTGACTACGTCCGATGCATGGTACGTGCAGATGGACTTGTCTGCAGGATTCACCTTCATGCCTTTGGATGGAGTTGGTCTTCATGGACCAACTGGTCCACTTCATAGACCAGCCTGCAGCTTTGCTGAGTCTTGTTTTAGGGTAATTACCGTAATGTGACTAGAAGCCATCAGTTGGTATAATTGTGCTCTTAGAGCATGTGTTTGCCTGGGAATGGGTTTGTGTGCAATATTAGAGGCTATAATAATGCCATGGGAGCTGGTGTAATGACAGTGAGCCTTCATATGTCTTCTCTCTTGGTTTCTAGGACCACGAACATGCCACCTTCGATGACATCCTAGGTACGTGAGTGTTATTTCCTTTTCTTAAGCCCTGCCCGTTGCAAATGTAACTGATCAGTATGTTAGAGTCACTCCACTGCCCTGTGCCTCAGCTGCCACTCATAAAGGTGGTTTTATCACCCCCAGTGACACCTGACAGTCAGTCAGCTGCTCTTGGATGTATTGCAGTAATAAAAGTTCAGTTCTGTGGCCCATTTCCTTTGCCAAGCTCCCAGTTTATGAAAGGGAAGCTGAGGCACAGGGCAGCAAAGATACCTGTTCGCTGTACCCTTGTAGGTGAGAAGGAGCGTTAACAGAAGGTCAGGGCAGCTGGGTCTGGTACCGTGCTGTGGGCACTACAGAGCAGTGGCTGGTGCTGCGGCACCTTCTCTGCCCTGTGATATGCTGGGGTTTGCTGCTCTCCACAGCATGAAAGCAAAGGGTCTGCTTGACATCAGTGGGAATGCAGGTGCTGAGCACCCCTCACAGCTCAGCCTCCTGCCTTCAGGACTAAACCGAGAAGAAATAAGATTAATTTTTAACTTTCTCCGTGGTTCATCTTTTGCAACATGTTTTTTGCAGAGGAAATAGAGAAGAAGCTTAACATTTATCGGAAAGGCTGCAAAATCTGGAAGATGCTGATATTTTGCCAGGTACGTGAAAGTTGTAAAGCGCTTGGGTGGCTTGTTACAAATTTGTCCTTTTCTACAGGGAAAATTACATAGGGGAACCAATATTCCAAAGTCAGGTTCTGTTAAAGTAACTGCATATGTACAGCTTTCACTTCTCATTTCCTCAGACACCAAGCAGTCTCAAGTTGCTGTGATAGCAGGAAATAAAATCTGATTTAGTGTGGCCAAGTTCAGAGCTGGGCTGCTTTCAAGGAAACCCAGGCAAACCAGCATTAGCGCGGCCCTCAAAAGGAGGATTCCGGAGAAGGGAACAAGCGTTTGCGATGCGGTGGTTATAGTTTTCATACAGCTTCAGTACGACAGGGACAGTGGTGGGGGTTGTGGATCAAACTGGCCGATGGCACAGCTCGGAGCTGGAGGCCAGCGTACGTGGGAGAGGGGTCTGGGTACAGGCTTGCTGAGCTGTGCGTGGCACAGATTTGGGCCCTGCTGGGTCTGGGGCTTGCTGGGGGTTTCCTTCCCAAGTCTCTTGTTCCTCAGGGGGTCAGCTTCGGACTTCCCCAGCAGCTGTGCAAGGAACTTGAGAAGAAAATGAGAAGTTGGGATGGTAACCTAGCTTGAACTCCCTCCCACGTGCCTAACGCTGCAATACAGCAGGGTTTGCAGCGCACTGACCTCGGGATTGCGACTTAATTTTCCTGACGTTGTACTTGAGCTTTTTATGCCTGCTACTGCCAAAGTCCAGTTCTTCTACAGTGACATCTTGCCTGCTTATCCCTGCTTCGCTCAGCTTCTCGTCTGCCTACGACGGCAAGTCCCCTCGCATCCCCAAATGAAAGGGACTTTCTTGTCTTCCCTATGACTCTCCAGCCACCCACGATGAAGATTTTTGTCTATTATTATGCTTTTCTAGAGTGAGGTGGGCACATAACAGTTAAAAAACCAGAGACTCCAACCCCCAGCGTACTCCCCATGCAGGAATATTTCCTGAGAGAGTGCCTGCAGTGTCTGCTACCGAGGTTGTAGCAGCCGTGCCAGCCTGGCGTGTCTGCTCTGCTCCCTTGTGGCACTTCTGGGTACGGCCGTGCAGGACAAGGACCACCTCCAGGGTCTGTTTCTTCAGGGCCTGTGCAAAGTGGTTTGCAATTGTCTGTCTCTCTCTTGCAGGGCGGTCCTGGTCACTTATACTTGCTAAAGAACAAAGTTGCCACCTTTGCCAAAGTGGAGAAGGAGGAAGATATGATCCTGTGAGTGGCTGCCTTGTGTTCGGGACTTGCATAGCGTTTTTCTGCTTGATTTGCTCAACGTTTGTAGCACATGGCCTAGAAGGAGAGGTGGAGGGAGCTGGGGTGGCTTGGTCAGGGGAAGAGGAGGCTGAGAGGGGACCTAGTAGCAGCTTACAGCTCCTTCAAGGTGATTGCGAATAGGACAGAGCCGAGCTCTTCTCTGGGATGGTGTGGCCCTGGGACAGGTCACCAGGAGATTGATGCTTTTATCTGACGTTCAGTGTCTCGCTGGACTAGACGTTATCAAAAGAGGAAGGAAAAAAAAAAAGATATTTTATCTCTTAACAAAGGCTTTGCTGACCAGAAACCAGAACATGCACCTTGTGCCTCTCTTGCTCAGAAGCGGCTGAGATAGCATTTCTAAGCAAGCATCTAGTGGCAGAAATCCAAGCTGTTCCCCCCAAGGCTGTCTCTGGTAACTGGCCTCCTAATTGCAAGGGGAAACAGAATTTGGCTCTGCAAAGCCTGCTCAAAGTCCAGCACGTTACTGAGGAGGGTTTTCACTAACATGCCACCCTGTCAGCCAGGGTGGCAGAGGCAATTTCGCTTCTCCTTGCAGAGAGTTAAGCTTTGCCTGTTTTGCTGCCCGCTCACTAGTGCTGGCTCAAACTTACTTGGCTACAAGTGCTTCATTGTGGGGGAGAGGATGTATACCAACCTGTTCCTACACAATTTTTTGTTGGCATGAGAACTGAGTATTAAAATCAACATCTGTTCAGTGCCCTCATGCTCTGGCACAAACGCTGTCAATAAAATTCTTCAGCATGTGCGTGCATACATGCTTCTGAACACATTCCAAGCGTAGCTGGTCTGAAGTCGGTGATTCAGGGACCTTCAGAAAGCTGTGAACACGCAGCTGAAAACTTGGATGCTTGCAAGTGAATGTCTCCATCCAACCTGTATGTCCCTGGGAGCAGTCCTGAGGAAAGCTTGGGCTGCCACCTGATCGCAGACCCCACTGAGGGGCTTAAGAGCCCACCCAAAGTCTCCTCTAACCCACCGCACAGGGGAGCTGGTTGTATGTCATGTTCCTGAGGCACAGCGCGCCTGGTCAGTAGTCACAAAATGTAAAGCGGGTCTGACTCTGCAGCACCAAGCACCGGCTAACATGGAACAGCCTGGTTTGGTGGTGTCTCTCTAGCTATGTAGAAGAACCACCTCTCCAGCTGTTCTCAGCTGATCTCGTGCCCTGGAAATGAACCAGTGTGCTGATAACGCTCACATTTAGAAAGGGCAATTGTTGATAGAAATGGGAGAGGGGAAATTCGAGAGAACTGCTACAAAAAGAGGATGCTTAGTAAAACTGTCAGAGCACTCCTGGTGGACTTTGCTCCCTTCTCTTCACCTTGGAGCTTCCTTGGCTTGATGGGCTGCTCTTCCTCCTCTACCACATGACGTGGACCTGCTCCTCAGGCCCTTGCTCTGCCCCTGCTCTTCCTTGTCCAAGAACTAATGGCTCTTCCTGAGCAGCTTGCTCCTCAGGCTACAAGCCTCAGGCTCTTTCTGAGCAGTGTGCGCACACACATCCTTGTGATTCCTCACGCATGTGAGGAAGTAGATTTTTTTTTTTTTTTTTTTTTTTAATTACATATTCTGGGTTTTTTCCTGTTTCTTCCAGCTTCTGGAAGAGGTTGAGCCGGCTGATGAGTAAAGTCAATCCTGAACCAAATATCATTCACATCATGGGCTGCTATGTTCTTGGAAACCCCAATGGGGAGAAGGTAAGAGCTTGCTGGGTCGCCTCTCTGTGAACGTCTGCTGAGTAGCACCAAGCCCAGGGAGGCAATAGTCACACTGTGAAGTCTAAACCTTCCTCTTCAGCTGTGTGGAAACATGCTGCTGTCCTGTCCCATGAGTGGCTGTGAATGGGCAAACCACCCTATGGATTGTGCCTTCCCCAGAGGGCAAGGGAGGAGTGATAAGTGACATGCAGGACAAATACTGAAGCCTTTGAGGAGAACTGTCCTTCAGAGCACTTTATTGATTTACTGATCACAGAATCACTAAGGTTGGAAAGG
>NW_010551611.1:0-24912 GCF_000687285.1 Phaethon lepturus
CAGAAACACCAATTTCTCGGTCCGTGAAGCGGTGACTGCTGCGAGGGAGAGCCCAGGGGCTCCGGCAGCGCAATTAGCTCTGTGCTTTCTGCACTGGGATAATTGTTCTTTCCTAAACGATAAACGAGCTCCTTCAAGCCTGTCTGAGTTCTTACCCTTTAGAAAAAATATTCTCTGGTAATCTAAAAACCCCAAATACAGGATGACCCGTCGCAGTAGGCTGGTCACACGTTAATTACTCCCACTGTCAAAAAGTACGTGTCCTATTTTCGGTTTGAATATTGCTACCTGTGCCTTCAAGCCTCTTCCTCTGGGAAGCAGAGGCTGGCAGCAGGGAGGGAGTGCTGGAGTCTGCCTTGCCCCATCAAGCCGGCGTGTGCCGATGAACCGGGGGATGCTGCCTCGCCACCAGCCTGACTCTCACCCCAAGCCATCGGCCCTGAAAAAATTTTGTCCACTAAAGTGTTTTCCCCTATCATTTCTTTATCCTTTTATTCATCGTGCTGATAATTCTGAGTCCAAAAAAGCAAGTAGCTGCTATAGAACAGCTCTTTGAACAGATCAGGTGAGTGCTGCATTTTAAAAACCAGGGCTGCTTAGTTTTTTCCATATTTTTTTATGGCCATAATCAACTGAAAAGAATGGAGGTAGTGGCAAATTGATAGTAAAAATCGCCAGTTAGTTTATGGTCAATGACACCTGCATTTGGAGACTGTAAGTAAACAGCATGTGTATCAGCAGACCATGTAACGCTGTCCTCCAAATTGATGTGCTACTTTTGTTGAACGCGTGTAATTCCAAGGGCCACTCTACTTCTGAGGGATGAGAGAAGACAGGTAGAGCCAAAAGACACAGTAACAGAATGTGTCATATTAAAGGAGCAGGCACATGGCACTCATGTCACCAACACTCCCTCTCATTGCTCTCCTACCTTTTTAATGTGGTGAGGTGGGGACGCAAAACTCATGCTGGAAGAACCTTTTTCAGGTATGAGCTCATAGAGTCTACAGAGCCACAGGACTCAGTAAATGCACAAAAAAATGCCCACCTAGAAGTGCTATCAAAACTCACATGGAGCCTTGAAGTAGGGTCTCTCTCCTTCCCTCTTTCTGCATGCAAGCCAAGAAACACAGCCCTAAATGTGGGAACACAGATGCCCTCCTCTCTGGGAACGCATCAGCAGAAGTGCTGTCGAGCCAGGTCTGGCTGCAGTCATTCCTCGCAGGGGTGCTGGCAATCACCATCCCTTTAGGGCCAGTCCTTCAGCACCAACAAAATGTTTGCTTGGCCACCGAGATCAACATGTACAAGCTCAAGCCTTGAGAGAATCTGATTTTTCCAGAAAAAAACAAGCCAGATTCCTTTTTTAAAAGAATGCAGCATTGAAAGGCTTTGTCCCTTTGGCACCTGGGGCATGCGGTCACCGGCTGGGTACTTACTGTTTAGCTAGTTCCATGGATATTTGCTCCAAAGAGCATCCTTTCGTCTCCGGTATAAACACAATAACAAAAGCCAGGGATGCTAGGCTCATTATTGTGTAAATGAAGCATACCCAGGACAAGCCAATGAGCTCTACAAAGGAAGAAAACATGTCTTTTTAAATTTTTAAATACTACAGTTTTTTTTCTTTTGCCACATTTTGCACAGGAGAAGCTAGGCTTTTATTCTTGGCTCACTTATTTGTGCCAGGCCATAATTTGAAAAAGAAGAGTGGGTTTGCTTTTTCTAATACTCCTGATGAAAGAAAATTGATGAGCCCATATTGATCCATTTAGCATGAACCTATTGATTTATTTTGCTTGTGGTCACTCTGGATGAAAGCCGTGAGTAGCCATTGTTACTGGTTTGTGCAAAGGCACTGGGGGTCACAAGTGCCTCGAAATTCTACCTGTGTTTGGTTTTGTTGCACATTCCTTCATGGAGCAAAATCAAGCATTTTTCCACGCTATTGCAGTTATCTCCAGCCAATCCTACCCACCGTCAGTTCCCAGCATTTCCCAGTTTTTTCTTTCTCTCTTTTGTTTTTTTCTTTTTAAAGAAAAGACCAATATGAAGCCCATTTTAGTCACAGATCACACTGATTTGCAAATCCATCTCCAAATGCATCTAACAGGACAAAAACCACCTCAGCTTTTTGTGGGTTGATTGCCTGCCTCCAGTGGAGAGCAATGTAGAGTTAAAGGAAACCTGGATTTTCTCTTTCTTTATATATTTTCATTTTCAGCACATATTTTCCTTAGAATAAGACTGAAAACTAAAATTTGCAAAACTTCTTATGTAATAAAACTGCAAAAACAAATTTCCAATCAATTAATATCAACATCAGCATTTAGCCCTTTCCCTTGTTTATCATCAAATTTTAAGTTACTATATGGTAGTCTACTTTCTCATGTTAAAACATGAAGCAGTTTTACCTTACAAAAACCACCTTTTTTCCTAAAGGAAATTTTCTTAAAGCCAGGACATTCCTGTGAAAAGGAATTATTTCAATGCGATCGTCTTTAAAAATGTTCGATCGGAAAAGCTGCGGTCTGACCTAGAGCAGAACTTCCACTGACTTCACAAGACGCAGGACTAAATACTGTAAATACATACAAATATTATGTATTTTCAACTTACTAAGGCAATGGTGTTTTTAAGAGCTGAGGTTCACCCCTTGTGGAGTTGATGTGCAAGGTGCTGTGATAGCCAGCACCATGAGGCTGTAATTACTAGCACAAACTTAGAAAGATGTGATGGAAACGGTAAAGTTACACTAACAACCAGGGCCTGAGCAGAGATCTGAATTTGGCTGCTGGGGCATCACGGCTGCAATTTTAGCAATGTGGTTTGTATAGGGAAGTTTCATTTTGCCCACCAGGAGAATGACGACTTGGAAGGACACAGAAAAATCTTACCAGTTACAGTCAAAAATGTCAAGGAGATGAGGAGATTTATACCCCAGTTCATGCTAGATGTCAAAGCCATGGCCCGTCCTCTGATCCCACCAGGGAAAATTTCGCTCAGGACCAGCCACGACACTGAAAAAGGAAAAAAAAAAAAAAAAAGATGTCTTTGAAAGGATGGCTTTCCTTGATGTAAATTTAGGTAGTTCATGAGTTCAGATGAGGCCCCCTGAGAGAATAAGGTGATTTTCAGGGACTTTAGGTTTGTTTGGACCCAAGCTCTGGAGGACCACCCGTGCTGGGCAGCAGCCAGCACCACCCCAGGGCATCACCGCTGCCCCGCGCCCCACGAACCGGGGAAGTGAGCTCTGACTGCACATCTGTGTGTGAAAGGGAGCTCTGACTGAATAACTCTCAAGTGACGTAATGCTAATGGAAGTGGGGCAGCAAACCAAAGTAATCTTCAGCCTCGGAGCGGCACTGTGTGTTTATGCCACCTTATAAATCAACCTGCCACACTGAAGCGGGTTTACTATTCCAGCTCTCCCCCCCATATAAATGAGATTGCTGAAGTATAAATGAAGAGAGAGGGCCTGATTTTTGGCTCCTTCGTATCACACCACACCACAGGAGAGCTAAATGCTGGTGTTGCTAGCCCACAAAAACAAATTCAAGACATGAAGTGCTGGCTGTGTAACCACCTTGATAGCAAGGGGGGGAGAAGAATTAAAAAAAAAAAAAAAAGAAGAAGAAAAGACAGACAGCACGTTTCTTCACCACTCCTCGTTATTAGAAAAACAAAACCCAAAAAAACCCTCCACTCTCCTTTTGTTCGTAAGCAGGATGCATTAGCAAGAGGTTGCTGCGTAGAGAGGCTGTGGGTTAGCGGAGGACCAGCACAAGAGCAGAGAGGTACCCGTGGATGAATTGTGTCTTCAGACCCTTGGGCACGGCCGTCACAAATTGCTCCTCTGTGATGTTGTTTCTGCAAAACGACAGATGGGAGCTTCCTCTGGACACTTGCACTAGGCAGTCTTAAATTTATATTTTAAAAACAGGCTCCTGTACGTGCGAGCATGTGTCATGCTGCAATATCCCTTTGGATGATGGTAGGATTCCTGTGTGACAGTAATGGTAAAGACAGAAAAGAAAAAAGTGCTGTGGAGCGAGACTAGAAAGGACCAACTGAAAGGGAAAAAAACCCCTGAGCCTTGAGTCAACAGAGCAGATTCGAGCAAACTCTGGATTTCTTTGTATCACAGGTTTGAATTCAATAATGTTTCGTGGAGCTGGCCCAGATTTTGGTTTTTTAAGGAAAAATATAAAGAGCTTCACTCCCCCAGTGGGAGTGACCTGATGGAGTGATGGTTTTATTCTGGAGAATCAAGACCGGACCGTGTAACGGCCTAACACGGTTAGGCACAGTCAGGCGGCACACAGTCACAGCACAGCCACCGCGTCCAACGGCAGCCCTAGAGGGGCTTTTTTTCTTTTTTTTTCTGACTTAGATCACAGCAAAGTTTAATACACTTGCTGTTGACAAGACAAATGTTGCTCTACAGAAGTGCCCTGGGCATGTTCTGTGGGGTGTCTACACGCAAGGAGGGAGCAAAGAAGAGGAGAACTGGCTTCGCAAGCAGGTGTTTTTCCCTGTCAGGCCAGCTAGCCCTGCGCCGGAGCACAGCCAGGCCCTGGAAATGCATGGGGATCTCATGACTGTATTTTCACAGAATCACAGAATCATTAAGGTTGGAAAAGGCCTTTAAGATCGTCAAGTCCAACCATCAACCCAACACCACCATGCCCACTAAACCATGTCCCGAAGTGCCATGTCCACATGTTTTTTGAACCCCTCCAGAGATGGTGACTCCACCACCTCCCTGGGCAGCCTGTTCCAATGCTTGACCAGTCTCTCGGTGAAGAAATTTTTCCTCATATCCAATCTAAACCTCCCCTGGTGCAACTTGAGGCCATTTCCTCCTGTTCTATCACTAGTTACTTGGGAGAAGAGACCAACACCCACCTCACCACAACCCCCTTTCAGGTAGTTGTAGAGAGCGATAAGAATAATTTTGCCCCTCCTCAGCGCCGGGGCTGTTACTCACAGCCGACACAGGACGTCATGACAGGGAGTGCTAGCTGAAATGCAAAGCAGCAAGTAAGCGAGAGGCAAAGAAGCCCTTCTGAGCAGTGCGGGCACAGCCCGTGGAGCCCGTCTCCGCAGGATGGCCTGGCAGCCAGCAGCCGAGCTTGGCTGGAAAAATGGTTATACACCAAGACTGGCAAAGGAGGAATTCATAGTCACGTTACACAGGATGAAAATAAGATCTGAAAGAATTCAAACCCACTTTCTACTGGGCATAAACCAACCTCCAGGAATACACTTTTTTTTGTGGGTACTTTGGTCTGTATTTGCTTCTTCTAGAATCTTCTGGCATTCAGGCAACTTGCAACAGCTGCTCAGAGAGGCACCGGGCAAGGAGGACCAAGTCCCACGCACTGAGGGACAGCCCAGCCAGGCTGGATGAGCCTGGCACAAGGCGGGCTCCGAGGGGGGCTCTGAGGTGAGCTCTGAGGTGACCTCTGAGGTGGGCTCCGAGGTGGGCTCCAAGGTGAGCTCCGAGGCAAGCTCCAAGGTGAGCTCCAAGTGAGCTCCGAGGCAAGCTCCGAGGCGAGCTCCAAGGTGAGCTCCGAGGTGAGCTCCGAGGTGGGCTCCAAGGCGAGCTCCCAGGCAGGCTCCAAGGTGTGCTCCAAGGTGTGCTCCAAGGCGGGCTCCGAGGCGGGCTCTGAGGCGAGCTCTGAGGTGGGCTCCGAGGTGAGCTCTGAGGGGAGCTCCAAGGCAAGCTCTGAGGTGAGCTCCCAGGTGAGCTCCCAGGTGGGCTCCGAGGTGAGCTCTGAGGTGAGCTCTGAGGTGAGCTCCCAGGTGGGCTCCGAGGTGAGCTCTGAGGTGAGCTCTGAGGTGAGCTCCCAGGTGGGCTCCGAGGTGAGCTCTGAGGTGAGCCCCCAGGCGAGCTCTGAGGCGACCCCTGAGGTGAGCTCCGAGGCGAGCTCCGAGGTGGGCTCCGAGGTGGGCTTCGGCAGCGTTACGGGTGCTGCGGGGCAGCTCACGCTGCAGCTGAAATGCCTGGCGCTGTGGCAGCTCCCATACCGTGCATTCTCCCGAGGGCAGACTGACCCTGTCGGGCTAACTACAATTTATCTGGAGGTTTGAAACCTATCATTTTCCTGTTAAGAAACAGAAATACTTGAGGGTCTGCCTCGGCCGCAATAGTAGTTAGCTGCTCTTATTTCAACCGGCCACTTAGTTCAGACAGATCCCACCGACACACCAGATCTGTTCTTCATGTCTGCTAATGGTAGCTGCTTCCTCTGGCATCGCCCTGACCTCTGCCTAGCTGGCGAGGAGTGGATAGGCTTATTCCCTGGGGAGAAAGAGCAGTTGTAGAAATCTGACACTTACTACAGTCTGTTTATCCCTTTCCCCCAGCTAAGGCAGCGATAACGATCGATTCTTTGCTTTTAGCACCTCTCTGGGATTGTTTTTACTATTTGTACTTCTGCCAAAAAGCAGCAGCTGCTGTAGGTACGGTGGAGATGTGGCTGTCTCTTGGGGAGCCAGTATCGAGGTTCGGGCTCCCATTCATAATGACTGCTGCTACCTCGTGCGCTGTGTGCACGCAGTGCTGCAGAAATTTAACCTGCACGCTCCCAAAATCACTGCAAAGTCAACCGTGTGCTCTGCCTTCACCAGCCTAAGCAGTGGCATTGTACAGGGGAAACCCGCCTATCCTTGAAAAGAGGGTCCGAACAACCCCACCGCCCCACCTCTCCATCTCCTGCGTAATTTAACATGATTTCAAATGGATGCTGTGATAGTAACCACATTGCGCACACACAGCAGTTTTCAGTGTCTGCTCTGGTCACCCTTGGCTGGTGTTGGTGGAGCAGGTGGGAAAAGGGCTGGTGCTCTCCAGGTCAGATGTGGGCAGGAGACGAGGCTCAGGGCTCAGCACGAGCCTCTGTGTTAAGTTCAACAGCTGTGGGATTTGTTCATGCGGTGGCTGCAGGTGATAACTCACCTTTGCTGACCTGCAGTGTGTCGTATGTTGACAGCGGTTAAGAAAAATTGTCTGGTTGAATGGTCTTTTATTGTGGTACAATCTACAGAAAAGAACCCCCACTGCAAATGCAGAAGAAAATATTGCATTGGATCAGAAAGCTTAACTGTTTCAGTAAATACCACAGAAACTCGACGCCCAAGTAGGAAGAGCAGAGGATTGAGGTATACAAACAACCCCTTGACGAGGATGGTGACATTTACCTCTAAAGAAAGTCCCAGGGGCTGTAAAGGCAGAAAACAGAATAATAATGGAAGTTTTCAGCTGCTCCCATTAAGGCTGAATGAATTGCATAATGGGGCTACATTTTAGATACCATAGGTGATGATTTCTTTTAGCACTTTACTTAATGAGAGAAAAAAAGCAACTCTTGCTTCAGTGCTGAGCAGGGGTAGTTCAAGGTGTAACAGTCACAAAGATGTTCTGTTGTAACTTTTCAAACTCGGTATTATTGCAGAAATCAAAGAGCCAAGAGCCTACCACCTTTTGGTTCAAAAGGAGAACAGTATTAGAATAAGCCTGCTTTCTATGAAGAAATTAAAAGGATCAGGGTAAATGCTTTACTGGTGTTATGGAGACTGTTTAAATTACCTGATTAGAGGCTTGAAATACACATGCAACCAAATAAAACAAAAATAAGTATCTCAGCACAGTTAAGCAACTGAATGAAGAAAGTGGTTAGAAACAGAAATATGCCTTCCTTAAAGGTGTACGCTGCGTCCAAACAAAGAAAACACTATAATTGCTGAAAAGTTACTTGCAAATGCCATCATCAGGCAGCCAAGTATTTTGAAAGTCTGCTGGCTGAGAAGGTGACAGGCCAGGGGCGGAGGAGGTGACACGTGCCAGCATTGAAGAAAACGTCCTATGGGGATGCACAAAAGGGTCCCCCTGCTAGACCGCCGTACCAAGCTGCTGGCTGGAGCTAGGATAAAGCTGAACGATCTCAGATGGAAGAAGGAAAGGAAGATACGTACAGCGCCTTGAGGAAGAGTTGTCTAGTTTTTGCTGAGGAAAGCCACGTCTCTTTCAAAGAGTTAAGGAACATGGGGGTTGAAACGAATGAGCCACTGTGCTTTTCAGTTTCAAAGAGCTTTGGTGAAGTGTCATGGGATAGAAGAGAAGGTATTCATATAGATGGATAACTGCTTATAACAGGAAACAAAGGACAAGGCCAGTTTTTACAGTGGCAGGAGAGTACTAGATCTGCTCAGTTTATTTCCAGATCTCTCAGGAAAGGGAGGTGAATGCACGTGCAAAACTTACTGACGGTACAAAATTATTCGGGGTAACAAAAATCAATAAGGATCCTAGAAGATCGCAAAAGGATCTCAAAATATTGAGCACTTTGAAAAAACGACCCATAAAATTCCTTTATCAACACATGCAAAGTAACACGTAGGGAGCAAACCAGCCGCCAGTGCCCACACCACATGCCAGCGCTGCTCAGGGCAGAAGTGCCGGAGCCTCCGTGGGCAATTCAGGGACAGCATCAGCTCCTGCGAGGCGGAGGCTGCGGATGCAAACAGAGGCTTGGCAATGAGGAAGGGAACACTGAACGTGCCGCTGAGCATGCCTGTTGTGCCTCTCCATTTGTCACATTGCATGTAGATTTGGTCAACAAGATGAGCCACAGCCAAAAGGTGTGTAATGGGCTCTGCAAAGACCAATTAAACAGACGAGAACTCTTCAGCTTAGATAGTGTACAGCGGAAGGGAACAGAGCTGAAGTGGGGATGAACAGAGGAGAGGCTTTCATTACATTTTTAAAGACACAAACCAAGAGAAACCAAGTGAAGTCACCAGGGACAGCAGTTAGGGGAAGTGGGAGGATGTGCTTTTGCAGACAATGCATATTTCAACTATGGAACTCACTTGCACAAGATGCTTCAGATGTGAGAAATATTAGTGCATTAAAATGATTAAATGCTGGTTGTTAAAACATTGTCTCTCTGTATGTGTGGGAAAAGATCCATCAAGGACTATTGTTCATAATGGTAAAAAAAATCCCTAACATTTTTCTTGAAGTCCCATAAACTACAGATAGCTGGAAGGACACACTGTACATGCTGCGTGTGCTTTTTCTTTACGTATTTTTCCTCAGCATCTGCTGCTGGCTGTTGTTGGAAGCAGGGTAACAGATTGATCAAGCGGTCTTTTTGTTTAAGCCAACATGGACAATTTAATAAGCTTTGTATTTGGGCCATAAACAAAGAGATGTCTCAAACTCTCATATGATTTCTTCTTACTTCCTTACTTTACAGCTATAGAGTAAATAAAAAATAATTTAAAAGAATTAACAGACTTCCATCAGAGAAGCAAAAACATCTGAGAACATATGAGAAATACTGTGAGCTTGAGGGTACTCAAAATTCAAGTGAGGTACATGAATGAAAAATGTCCTTGCTTTGACCTTATTCTTGCCAGGATGTAGAAACAAATTGGAAGCTGCTCAGCAGCTCTCATTAATGAAATATTAGATTCCCTTGGTATTCATTTTCTGCTTAGCATTTTTTCCTTTCCTGTATTGTGTGAGGTCAAGTTCTTTATGGTGAGATTTAGAAAGCAGACATTGCAATACCTGAAAGAATTAAAGTTTCTGAGGTATAAACTCTGGAAAGAGATTAAGTGGACTTACAGATTAGGAGGGCAGTAGGCAGAAGTATGCAGGACACTGAAAGGGAGGACTGGGCTGTTAGCAACAAGAGGTCCAAGGGAAGGTAAGGAAGGGATTATCCCACCAGCAATGCAGGCAGACCATCCAAGAACATGTAACAAATGGTCAACGCTGGGGAAAGATGCAAGCAAGCCACTGCGAAGCTGCCACGAGAGGAAGGAAGACAAAGGACATGGCTAATGATTGGCTTTGCCAAGACCAGGTATTTTTCCAGGCTTATGAAACCCCGCAGGTTTTTCATCTAGCTGGTTTCTGGCTCTGCTGGGTATTAACACAAATAGCCTGATGGCCAACTACTACTCACAAAAGGCCAGCTTCAGTGCTGGTTTGCCTTGATTTCAAAAGGCACATTGGAGGGGATGGCACAAGCCTTCATGGTGTGGAGATGAACAGAGGACAGGTTTTCATGACATTTTTAAAGACACAAACCAAGAGAAACCTAGTGAAGTGACCAGGGACAGCAGTTAGGGGAAGTGGGAGGATGATGGTGATGCATGGTGATGAGGTGCATACCCGTGAGGGCACACAGCACAAGGGCAGAGCTGGGATTTGGGGCTGGGGGGACCTGCTGCACTAATGTACCAGCACTGTCCTGGCACTGCTCCCAGCACCCACACCCTGCAAAGGCTCCAGTGAAGGACATTTGGGGGGCTGGCAAAGGCAAGGGATATTTAGACTGGAAAGAAAAGAGGGTGAGAGGGAGTTTGTCCTTTTCCAAAGCAGGTAAAAGAGATATGACGCAAGAGAAATGAACAAAAACTCTGCTTATGGTTTTGTGTAAGATGCCAACGCAGATGATCATGAGTGGCGTTAAAAATCAATGACTCTGCTTAATGAGAGCCATTTGTCTCTCTGTCTCTGCCCCATAAGATGAGACTGAAGTAGCTGCTCAAAATTAATAACTGGCAGACATGGAGCAAATGAGCAGCTATATTGCTTTGCAGAGCATGTAAGCTGCCAGCAGAGTGCCAACCTGCCAACAGTCAAGTCAAACCCCGCGTGCGCAGATAAAAAGGAGTGGGAATTGCTCTATTTCTGAGAGAGAGGGGAGTCAGGAGAATCCTCGGCTGATCTCATGCCTCTGGCTGCATCCAGATCTCCGCAGGCAAAGGTAATACGTACGTCGTTCTACAGCTTCCAAGGCGCTTCTCTTCCAAGCAGTTTTATGACTACTGGTTGCAAGACACCTGATACCACTGATGATCCAAAAGGAGCTGATGTGGTGTGGCAAATCTTAAATTCTTTTTCTTTTCTTCTGGTACACTACATTTCTGTTTCTAATGGTTATTCCTTCAGGCTGACTCCTTGAAGTAACATATGTTAGGGCAAGTGGGATTTAACCCTTTTATCTCTGAGGCTGCATCAGAGTACGTAAAAATTGTTTAGTGTTGGTACTATTTGCATCATTATCTAGTAGACAGGCTGAACACTCGCATATGCCTTCTTAAGGAACCTTGCATGGACCACAGAAACCACCCTTCACTCGTTTATGTTAGAGCAGCAGGAAGGTTTTAGGGGAAGATACTGTGAGAGCGATGCATTACCTCCTTCCCCTGTTTTCTGGGCCACTTGGGAAGGAAGGCAGTGAGATTGTACTTCATTGATTTTCCCCAGCCATCCTTCCTCCCCTAACCCTTCTCACCACTGTGAGCCTGCATTTTAATGTTTTTTTTTTTTTTTTTACTATTGGAATTTTCATCATCATGAACTTGAAAAAAAATTAATGCCTGATATGGGTTTTCTTGTTTCATGCAAGCTGTTCGATATATTCTTAAATCTATTTTCAGTGATCTTCAATTACCGTCCATTTCCAGCTTGAAAGAATAGTCACAAATAAGAAGAACTTTCTTATAGACCGTGATTACCATCTGAAGGATTACTGGGCAAGAAGTGATAGATGTATAAGGACCTAAGAATGGTAGAATTGTCTTAGTTAATGTGATTTGTGGCCCATCTTGCCCAATAACAGTACTCAGCAGCAAATATATCAGTAGGATGCATCATAGCTTTCCTGTAGGTATGTAATAGTCTGTACCTCTTTTCAGGTCCCCTAATAGATGCTGATGTGAACTGATGTATGAGATGATAACTGGATTTCACAGCCACTCTCTCTCTCTCTCTCTCTCATCCTTTGTTATATAGACACTTACACGGTCCCATCAAGACAGAACAACTTGCAGGGCAAGTAGAAAGAAAAAAAAAAAGAGAGAGAGAAAGAGAAAAAATGAAAAAAAAACTTTCAAGGGAGAATGTGCTTATTATAATAAATCACATACTGTCATTGAAAAAGAAGGCCTTTTAATTAAAACCTGAAACGTGTATTCCTGTTTGTAGGTGTTTATTTGTTCAGAATATTGAATCCAGGATAATCCTCTGAGGCATTTGCAGAGGAATGACTGCAGAAGCCAGAGGCTCTAATTCACGAGGAAGTTATGCACGAATTAGTTCAGATTACCACATATTTCACTTCTAAAAATTATGGAGAGGTGAAAGTACCCAGCTGGGTGGGGAAAATGAACCTGTTTTTCCAGTATCCAAGGGCCAATGTTAGTCCTTAAGGGGGTGCACAACAGAAAAGAGTTGTTAGGACACAGCAGTTGGGGGCAATTTATGCCTTTGCTCTTGCAAAACAGAGATTTGTGCGTGTGCTTTAGAAAACTCCCAGTGGAAAGCACAAGCAACCTTTTACAACAGTGACTTATTTGGTAAGAGGCCTGCAATGATCCATTTTTTAAAGAAGTCCCTCGCTGGCCCCTTTGCTCAGGCTTTGCTTCGGTTGCAGCAAGGAGGAAGGTGTGAAGGCTCTGGGTCCACCCATGTCTAAATGACAAAAAGTCATTTATTTCTCCTTCATTCATAACAGTTTTCTGGACTTAGGGTTCATTTTCAAAGGCAACAGAAGCTGGGTGCCCTCCTGTGTCCCCTTTCCCTTTGAGGAAATCTTCCTGACTTTCCTCCCAGAGCTCGGTGTGACACACAAACTCAGATCCCATGGGGAAAAACAGTCTCCTGACTCCATACACTGACTTACCATCAGGCCATCCTCTCTGCACTTTGTCTGACAGTCTACACCTTCCTCAGCAGTGCCAGTAAATGACCTGGTAGCACATTTTTACCTTTCTAGCATAATTATTTTCTCATACTTTATAATACATGTTTTAGTTTGATGATCTCTACGAGTGAAATAAAATACTGCCTTTGCACTTGAAGTCCTACTGACAGTTCTAGTTTTTGCACAAAGTTGGCCCAAGATCAGCTTTGCCTCTAAACAATTCCTCCCGGCCCCCTCTCCCAAAGGAAATGGGATTTTATGAAGCTTAACATATGCCCTATAAACTTTTTCACAGATTTCAGTGTCACAATGATCTTCTCTGCAAGAACATGGTCAAAAAAAAAAGAATGCAAAAATCTTTCATTGTCTTTGATATGGTTATCAAGGGCCACTGTTATTTACTGAATGCTTAAATGCAACACTTGACCTACCAAGTAAGAAGGGCAAATTTGGTTAATGATAGGCAGCCTTGATTATCATATGAAAGCTTGTACAAGAGAGTATGCTAGACTCACTTGACAGAGCACCACTTTACAAAAGATAATGCCCCTGTGGAACAAAAGGGGATTGTTAGGCCCAATTACTAGTTAGAATCGTAGCAATATTAATTCTCTATATTTTTTAATAAAGTGGGTCTGAGGTAAAATGCTTCATTTTGGCCAGCGGTTACTAAGCTGAGTCAAATTTTAAAACTACGCCTAATTTTAAGCACAGGAACCATTCCTCTTAAGCAGTACCTTTGTGTCAATAGGTTTATTAACATACAACTATTAGAAGAGAGGTATTTATATAATCCAGACCACCAAGATCAGAATATTGACTGAAATTGCTGTTTAAGTGGAGCATAGGACGCCAAAAACACAGGTCATGCCCCAGCTTTTCTAGGTAGTTCATGGAGGGCCAAATTTTGTGTTCAGTTGCAGAGACACAGGAGTATTGGCTTCGGCACGGTGTTGTCACTCCCTCTTTTCACGGTACCAAGGACTGTGTTGTTCAGAAGGCAAAGCCCTTGGCCTGATCTGCCAAGACTTTCCCTCATTCAGATACTTAAAAGTAAAATTATGAACAGGAACACAGATGTCAGTGAAAATGATGTCCCAGATTTCAGGTGTGCACCTCAGTATATAGTTTAAGTTCAGTCTCAGGGTTGAACAAGGTTGTTCTGCTCTTTGCAAAATGGGGTCCTAAAATAATTAAAGGAAAAGCTTCCACTGACATAGCCATGTCTCGTTACTGCAAAAGCATTTCCTTATTATGACCTGTTTCACACCTAGAAAAGCCTCCCAAACTTGTAGGTTCTATCAAGTTAGATAAGATTAACTTATTTGTCTGGTATTTTAGAGAACATCTCCTGCAATTTGAAATACTGTAATTCAACATCCAACTATCAAAAAATATCTTAAATTGGCTTGCCCTTCACTATGACAAATCAGCCTGTGAAAAGGCAAACCAATTCCTGGGTTAGCTGACATGTTAACAAGGGGCTTCAGAGAAACGTTGTCTGGGGCAAGGAAATAGGGACA
The DNA here is from genome assembly GCF_000687285.1 of Phaethon lepturus. Classification (NCBI taxonomy): domain Eukaryota; kingdom Metazoa; phylum Chordata; class Aves; order Phaethontiformes; family Phaethontidae; genus Phaethon; species Phaethon lepturus. The sequence goes on from NW_010551611.1 coordinate 14,255, forward strand.
AGCGGGCAATTCACAATCCTTGCTTTATTTTTCATTTTGGCATGCCTTGTCTTTCTGCTGCAGCTTTGTAATACAGACACAGTGTGAAATAAAGGCCACAGGAGGCACCATTTGAATAGCGCAAGAATAATGAACTAGATAAATACTTGGAGTGTCATATTCAAACCACATGGATGCATGCATTAAAAGATGATTCAGTACAAATGAACAGTGCTAGGAATCTTGTCATAAAATAGAGAATCCAAGATCGGGTTTTAATTAACTAAAATAGGACTTTCTGTACTGATCCTCAGTGAAACATGCACATTTCCAAGGTTTATTATTCTGGTTCATATCCAACAAAACATTTAAGCACTTGCTTTTTTTTTATTTAATCTCCACCACTATCTCCTTTTCCAGAGTAAACCACAAAACAATGTAAAATTGATGCTGCTTATTTCTGTGAAATTTAAGGCCAGGCCACAGCTGCTCTACAAAATATAGAAGCTCAAAAATAAAACATTGCAAACAAATATCATGCAAGGCAATGTTGAGCATGAATGCCTGTTAACATCAAATTCATATGCACTATAAATTAATACAATAACCATATGTTTTGTAAAAGCCTGACATATTGCTCTAATGTCAAAGATATTGATGTGACTTCTGGACACCCCTACCTTTTAGCAGAGTTTTCCAAGCTAGTGCAAGGCCATACAGCTTAAAATATTTCAAAACACAGGAACAACCAACTAAATCTATGGAAGGTCGGAATTTCCACACTGACAGTTCTCTTTCCCACAAGATTTTCCAGTTTCTGCTAGAACATTTGGTGGCCAAGATTAAGTCCAAGAGCATTTTGGGGCAGGGAAAAAGCAGTTCTATGCAATCTGGATCATCAGGGTGGCAAGAGATACGACCTCTGCGGTCGAGTCCCTGGGCTGTTCAGTGTCATATGTGAAACCAGCTGTTCTGGGTTTTGTTACAGATTCATTTAGTGACTGAGGTGAAAGACAGAGAAAAGGTTCTGCATTTAACCATGCTAATGAATCATGCTTTAACTCAGGTAGCCAGTTAATCTAAGAATCACAGGAGCAAAGTCAAGGGGACTAAATTTGTCTCCAGTGTAATTCTCTGGGCTTTAGGCGAATGTTGCAGCTCTGCATTTTGGCTTGCTTAATTCAATAAAATATATAAAGAAAGACTGCCACAGACCACATAAGACTGCATAAGAAGGACAGAGATGGATTGAAAGAGGGTCTTATTTCCTTCCTCACCTCCATGGATTTCACTTGTCTTGTGAGCCCTTGAACTTTCTTCCATCCTCCTTGATCCTTTTTGCCTGAGCCGCCTTCTATCTTCCTCACTCTCCCCAACATGGGTTTAAAACTGCATTTAAATGACTTCAACAGCTCACAATAAGATGTGGACAAAACAGGTGAGGATGGGAATCGGAATAGATGGGAATAGATGGGATGATGGGAATAATAATACATGTTGGGAATTAGAATAGAATAGAATAAATAGAATAGAATAGAATAGAATAGAATAGAATAGAATAGAATAGAATAGAATAGTTCAGTTGGAAGGGACCTACAATGGTCATTTAGTTCAGCTGCCTGACCACTTCAGGGCTGACCAAAAGTTAAAGCATATTATATGTGGAATGCTATCACACAGACTAATTTTGCTTCCTAATCACCCTGAAGTCCCTCAATAACCAGTGAGGGGAGGAGAGGGCAGAGAGCAAGGGTCTGAAAGCCCCCCTTAGGTGAGGAGAATATTTCCCTTTGTCAATTATCTGAGGAATCTGGCTCCCACATCAGTTAAATTTCCAAATATGTTGAAACGTCTGTTCCATTTTAGGTATAATTTAGCTTAGTTTTAAAGCACCCATTCAAGCTGATAGACATTTAACTCCAATACTCAATACGGCAAATCTGCCCAGGTTTAAATTAGAAATGGATCTCTCTCATCCCAAACTAGTTTTTCATCAGTAAAAATTTGCTGCTAAGATTTGCCCTCACTAGGTGCTTGCCTTCACTGACTTCCCTGCTGGGTGCTGTTCCTCAGGGGGCCGATGACCCACAGAGAGAGCTCCCACAGCAGTGAGATGATGCATCGCACCAGGGCTTGCTGGAGGGCATAGTCACTGTCCCTTCCTGGGGAGACCCAGGCTGGGGGACACAAAGCCGCAATCCCAGGTCCCTCACGTGGGAAGAATTTCATCAGTGTGCAACTAGTAACCCAAGTGCAGCTTAGTGTCCTGCTACCCTTCCCTGCGCTAGGATTGTATGGGTGCCCAAACCTGGGGCCCGAGCGTCCAGGTTAAAACGGAATGGAAAGCAGAGACAAATATGTATTTAGCAACAGGTAACTGGGAAGGGAAGCCATCGTATGGGTGCCCAAACCTGGGGCCCGAGCATCCAGGTTAAAATGGAATGGAAAGCAGAGACAAATATGTCTTTAGCAACAGGTAACTGGGAAGGGAAGCCATTTCCCTTCTGAGCCTTGGCTGTGAGGCCAGGTTTCCTGATGAAGAAAGTGACTGTAGTGACCACAAGCTGCTGGGTTGTTTGTTAACCTGTGTGGATGCAGGCGTGGATTCGACCACCCCTCTCTCGTGCCTGCCTCAGCAGCTTTGAACCTGCCTGCTAACTTCAGCCAGGCAGTTGTATGTGTCTCTGCACCCCCACACGGAGAGCAGGGAGATGTTAGGGTCCCCAAATGTTAGGGGACCCCAAATGCAGGAGGAGCTTCAGTCCAAGGTGGCTGTGAGTCAGTGGCTGAGAGTCCATCAGCGAGACACCCTGGGGGGACCCAAAATTGCCCCTCATTTTGTGAGTTCTGTGCTCGCCCTCCCCTAGAACATGGTCTTAAGACATGCTTCACATCCACTGCAGGTCTGGACTTCACAGCCCTGGGCACTGGCAAGCAGCTCCCATGGCCAGCTGGTCCCCTGGTTTGTGGGTAATGTGCTCACTTCAGAATTTAAAAGGAAACACTGCTGTGAATGGAGTGATGAGCATGCAATTTTTTCCTGTTTTTCCAGTCTGAAATATTCACCTGATGCCTGAAGCTAGCAGAGGGCAACAGAGGGCATAATATCCCAGCCTGGGTATTTAATTCCACTCTTTAACAGGTTTTAGTCAATACCAAAGTACTGCCAGTCCTACAAGCACCCACTCATGGGAGCGGTGTTTCAATGGGACTGTAACAGCTATGTGGAAAAGCAGGGTTTGCAATAAATTCTAAATCCAAGACCCTGTTACGCGCTTGTTTGTGCACATATCTGAAGACAAATATGTTAAAAATATTTTTAGGTTTTAACTCTATGTGGAGGGGTATATGACGTACTTTTTGTGCCAAGCCCTGAAACCCCGAAGACATTTCTCCAGCTGCAGACACTGATCTGTCTCGGGTGTATTGTGGCCACAGCTGTGTGTGTGCCAAGCGAGCTCTGTGCGCTTGGGGCCGGAGTATCCCTGCAGCTCCGAGAACTCCCCCAGAAGAGGAGCCTATGATGGCCTCTAAGAGAAGAGCTGGGAGAGTTTGGCCCTTGGCTTTGGAGAGCTGCACAAAGCTGGCAGCTGCTCTAGGCCATGCAGTCATAGAACATCTTTAGTCCCATGTTGGCAGACACATAAATACCTTTGGACTTCATGCATCTAAATGGTTTTGAGGATGATTCACATCATGAAACTGCCCATCAGTCCCACTTGTAGGTGCTTTTGTTGATTCCCGCTCAGCGTGAACTGCCGTGATGTCAGCGGAGCTGATGTGATTTGCACCAGCAAATTATCCTGAAGTTCACTGGCCAACTGCCTAAATGCCTTTGCAGTTATACAGAAATGTGTTTAAAGGACTGACAGAGGTGGAAGAGCTCTATTGTGTGAGATGCCACATGCCATACATGCAGCCCAAATACATGCATTCAGCATCACCCTCTCAATAAAAGTGTTCCCCACTCCACAGCAAAAAATCCCCGTGATGTGCGTGGGTCCCCTTGAACTGCGCTCCCACAATACGTGCAAAGAGGTACTGCCCAAGTCCTGTTTTGCTCACTTGCTTTTTATTTGCTAGAACAAATTCAGACTGGGAAAACACATGCTCTGTTGGGTCCACACCGAGTCTGCATTACTTGCTCCTCAGCCTAGGACTTGTTGGAGCCCCTCTTATTTTTCTTCAATAAAGAGGACTGCCTCCAGACCACACTGCATTGCTGTATTAATGTGTATGGTGCTGCTGTCTCTCTTTCAGCTACTTATTGGTGAGATCACCCAGGGACACCTCCTCACTTGGGGGATATATAAGAAAATATGGAGGGAAGTTGTCTGTATTTACTCTTTGATCCTCAATGGTGCAAAAGGAGATGATCAGGGCAGAAAAGCAGATCTTTGGTAATGGGTGCCGTCTGACACCTGAACCTGAATTTTGTTCATCAAGTCCATGAGGAAAGCAGCAGGGCTCTGGGCACCCACTCTGTTTCAGAAAGGCTAGAGCTGCCCTACAGTTGTTAACCAAGAGAACTCTCGTGCACATGCTCCATCCAACCCCAAGAGTCCCACAATTACAGCCTCATTTTGGAAAAAAAGTCCGGTACTCCAGGACTTTGGCTTTCCTGGTTCCTGCATCTCAACATGTTGCACCACACAACAGTGATGAGTGAAGGAAGTGACACTTCTTTGTAAGACAGGACCATTATTTTTTGCCCCTCAAGTGGTTTGAATAGGGCATTTGGCAAATGAGATGTTCTGCAACTATTTCAGTTAATTCTGTGTCATTTAGTGAGTGGTCATGCATGGTCGTGGCCCTGACTAGAATTTCTCTGTGTGTCCTTTGTGTTAAATTAATTTCCAGGGTCACATCTTGAGCTTCTAGCTTGGGTGATGAATTGGTGATCTACCTTCACACTGCACTCCTCTCATTAGCCTGCACTCACTGCTCGCTGTGCAAGGCATAGAAGCATTTCTGCGAGCCTCAGATTTCTTCTGTCCCCACCTCCAGATACAGCAGGTTCAAATGCCTCTCCTTGCAAACATGGACTGAAAGCAAAGACCCCCTCTCGCACCCCTCACCCTTCACGTGGCAGCCAGAGAGGTTCTCTTGGGCTCTGCAGGCACCTTTCCTTGGTGAGAACGGCTGATCCTCCTCTGACCTTTCTGATACACAGGCAAAGGTAACTCAAGACAAAGATGGGTGTCGAGTAAGCCTCCTTCGCTAATAACTGCCTGGAAACGCCTCTGCAAACACCCCTGGAGAGACGGCATGTGCTGTTTTGTGAGGTGATGCAACGCTCATTTGTTGCACCTACAAAATGTCCTCATAATTGTGTGAAATTGAGTGTGAACAAGCAGTTGAATCGCAGTTCATCAAACATAATTAATCCGAAACAGAGCAGCAGAAATACTCCTTTTATCTTGCCTAAGATAAATACAGAGCATCCCAGAATCAAAAAAGTGTCTAAGCAGATGCTTGCTAGTCTGTGAATTCTTTTATAATGCAAAAATGGCTTTTATCTCTCACTGTCTATTTTTGAGTGTTCATCACTTTGCTGCCTGGGTGCTTTGACAAATGGCAATAAATATATTTAGCATATGTTTAGTTAATTAAAAAATCCATCTACTTCATGTAATTTGGAGACAAGAGAGAAATAATGGAAAAATACAGCATTTATTAATGTGTGCTATGCAAATCTGGACTGTAACTAGCTCTTTGACCAGAATCCCAAAAAAGGAAGTGGAAAAAAAAAAGGACAAGGTAATTTAAACAAAGATGGCAGAGCTCAGGTTGCATGATCTGCCCTGTGAAGAGTGTGCCGTTTTCCTTATGGCACTACATAGACTCTCCTTCATCCCCACAGAATATAATGCAGCATGGACTCAAATAAAGTGGGTGAATTTGTTCCAGTATCTGCAGTTTGAAATACCTGTATCTCTGCTACACCTGGCCTTCACTTTCAATGCAAACGCATCTGTCAGTTTAAATTGCCTCACTGTGGCTTTATCATACAAGATTTCAACATGCTGGAGCTGAGATTGTGCCTGTTCTTTCCCATTTGCTGTTTGAGAGCATTTGTGCTCTTAGTCAAGAAAGAGGTCAGAAAAAACGCACGAGCCTCAAAGGCTTCTCAGATTAGCCTGGCAAACACATCTCAGTTTCTGTAGCCCTCAAGGAAGTAGACGTCATTATCATTAACTTCACATTAGGTCAACTCAAATGACCAGGAACCCATTTACCGCCAGGTCAACAGGAAAGGAGCTTTCAACAGGAGGACAAGCCTAAATGTGTGCCCCTGCCTTGAGGGTCATTAAATGTGTGTTTGAAACACCCAAGTAAAAGCTCAAGTAACATTTTCTTGGCTGCAGCCTTGGTTTTGAGCCTATGTCATCAAAAGCAGAATCCAGCCCCATGATGGTCTGCAAGGGAAGAAAGGCTGCTGCAATAACACAGTCAAGCTCGCTGCCCTGGCAATGAATGCTTATCTCGCACTGCTCTCCCAGTGAGTAATGTTTAAAATAAATAAATACTACAGAGGAGTTGCTGTTAGTGCAATTGTTGGGTTGTATTCTTGTGGCAAGCTTTTTATCATAATAGTGCAGCAGGAGTACAGTGTGTTTGCAAGGCAAGTTTGAGCCAGGGCACAAAAGAACATAAGTCTGTTAATAAATAACGGGCTCTGTGCATGTGGGTTTTGCAGTATGGCTTGAAAAATCAACCACTTCAAAGTACAATAATATGCAAGTGCTATTGAAACAAAACAAAACAAAATAAAATGGAGAAATTTAATTACTAGCCCCTGAGAATGGCAGACATATTCTCCTCTGGAGAGAGTGAGAACCATGCAGCTGCAGCAGTACCTCGGTTGTAGCATGACGTGCCTTTGTGTTCTTCTCCTTGTGCTGTTCAGCACAGGTAGTGGCAATGATACTACAGCTTGCTCATGAACTATGATACCTTGAATGTCTTTCCTGTATCTGAAGACTATTACATAGTCAGGGGGCAGGATCCTCAGTGGGACTCAGGCATGCTGCCATTTCATGGATTTGATGGTGTCATACCACACAGAGGTCTAGAGCTTATCATTATCTCGGGTTTATGAGTTAGCAGCAGCAAATGCCTACATCTTTACCTTCCCAACGTAAGGCCACAACGGACTAGGAAGAGGAAAGATAGACAGGGACCCTAAAATGTTGCTGTACAAAGCTCACAGCAGTTTTTAACATCACTGAAGAGGAGCAGTTAATTTCACTGAACTGAGGAAGATAAGGCTGTTGACCTTAATGGGCAGGACCTCTTCCTAAAAAGTACACCCCAAGCCCATGAGGGCAGTCTGTGACAATGCCAGTGCATATTAGCAGAAAACACTGCTTTGCCCGACTTCGGAACTGCCTGATGCCAAGCTGGGCGAGTCATCCCAGCACTTAATCCACTTGTAAGGAAATCATTACAAAGACTGAGAAAAATGAAACACTTACTTGGTCCAAGACCTATGGAAAACGCAGCAACATAAACAAGCAGGCTGGCCAGTGAGAGCCATTTCAGGACAACGGGAACCTCCCCACTTTCCATGTGGGACCCTGTTGTGCTTTTGCCTCCTGCCACGGCAGTCCTGTTCAGTTCTCCTGTCCTGGCAACTTCTGGGCTTCTCCGTACATCAAATGACAATCTTTCTGGTGAAGCCATGCTAGCAAATTGGTCCTTGAGACTCCCATTGGTGATACCAGTGAGGTTTCCCAGTCTCTGGAGAAAGAAATCCTCTGGAGATTGGCTTCTACAGACGCTGGTGAAATTCACATGTATGTTACGGTTCACTAAGCCCATAGTGACCAATGATACAGCCATAACAGAAGAGCCAATACACAGAAAAGTTTTACTTCCAACTTGATCCACAAAAACCGTGGCTGGGACTGTGCTGACCACTTTAACCACTCCAACTCCAGTAGAAGCCAAGCTGGCAGCTTCATTGCTCTGGAACCCAACTGACTTCAAAACAGTCGATGCATAAAATAAAACATTGGGTTGCCCAGTTGTTTGCACAAAAAAGACCAGAGTGAGTCCTACCAACATTCGGGCCCTCATGTTGTTTTTTGAACGAAACAGGTCCAAGAAACTATACTGATGTTCATCTTTCAGGGAAGACTTGATCACAGTAAGTTCTTTAGTAGCATCTGATGTTTCCCGTAGCCTCTCCAGTACTTTTCTTGCAGCTTCATCATTGTTTTTCATGACAAGAAAACGAGGACTTGGAGGAAGGAAATACATGGCAATAGCCTGCAAAGCACCTAATGGAATCACAAGGCCAAACATGTACTTCCAGCCATAAGATACGCTGGCAAATGCGTAATTTGAAACATAGGCAAAGAGAATGCCTATGACAATCATGAGTTCATTTAATGATACAAGGAGGCCTCTTCTGTGCTGTGGAGCGATCTCAGCGATATACACACACGTTGCAATTGATGATAATGATATGGAAATACCTATGGCAATCCGTCCCACAATAAGTATCCCATATGATTCATAGGGCAGTAAAATCAGACTCCCCAACACAAGTAAAGAAGATGCAATAATAATAGCAAGTCTCCTTCCAAATCGATCTATCATGAATCCACCAGTAAGGGATGCAAATAAGGCCCCAAAAAGCAGGGAACTTACAATGATTTCCTGCTCTTTGCAAGAGAGTGCTAATATGCTGCTCATCTGAAGAAGGGCTCCAGAGATAAGGCCCAACTCGTAACCCATCAGAAGTCCACTTATGGCAGCAACGGCAGAGGATAGAAAAGTAAATGTTCCACAGCCTGAAATAAGAGAAAAAACACAAAAACTTGAAAGTGTGTCTTCTGCAACATTCTGACAACTAATAATAGCTTTACTTGATACACCAGTCAAAAAAATCTTTTTTGTAACTTTTAGACAAAACAGTTAGGTGCATACAAATCCAGCAGCAGTGATGACATAGAAGGCTATTTTTTAAAAGAAAAGAAAAAAAAATAATTCATATAAAACCCTCTTTAATTTTAATGCTTTTGGGTGTTGGAAAGGGTCCAGAGGAGGGCCACAAACATGTTCAGAGGGATGGAACACCTCTCCTGTGAGGACAGGCTGAGAGAGTTGGGGTTGTTCAGCCTGGAGAAGAGAAGGCTCCAGGGAGACCTTCTTGCAGCCTTCCAGTACTTCAAGGGGGCTTATAAGAAAGGTGGAGACAGACATTTTAGCAGGTCTTGTAGCAGCAGGACAAGGGATAATGGTTTTAAACTGAAAAAGAGCAGATCTAGACTAGATAGAAGGAAGAAATTTTTCACAGTGAGGGTGGTGAAACCCTGGCCCAGGTTGCCCAGAGAGGTGGTAGATGCCCCATCCCTGGAAACATTCCAGGTCAGGCTGGACGGGGCTCTGAGCAACCTGATCTAGTTGCAGATGTCCCTGCTCATTGCAGGGGGGTTGGACTAGATGGCCTCTAAAGGCCTCTTCCAACCCAATCTATTCTGTGATTCTATGATTCTATGATAAGGTTTTGATCACCCCCTAAATAATTAAACCCTCTGCCTCAGAATATCATTGCAAAAGACAAAACTGATAATACAACCTTCTGGTAAGAAAGCAATTTTTGCCTTGAGACGTTCTCAATGTTCTTCCTGTACTGAATTGAGGAAGTCTTGTCCACCCAACTAGCATACCATGGGCAAGGGAAGCAGTAATTTCCCAGCCAAATTTCTTCAACCTTGACTTGAATAATAACAAGTTAAGTTTTCTCTTGCCACTTACTAATTCCTTTGCTTCATCTGAGGATGCCATGAAGGCTGCTGGTACCAGTGTTTTTATTTTTCCAGCTGGAAATTTATCCACTGAGCACGAGACTGATCCAAATAGCTGAGATATTCTAGGGAAACCAATCTTTGAGGTACAAATTAATGAACTTTCTGGGCTTTGGTCATCACTAATCTCAGATTCTTCAGAATATCAGGATCAAATATTTCGCATAGTTTATGACAGCCACAATGTCATGAATAAAAAACAGATGGTGAAAACATAAACCAAATGGTGATTATATGCCTTTGAATGTCCACTTTAAAACAAACTCATTTCATACAACTGTGATTCATTGTTTATTGTTACAAGAAAGATTTGACTGATTGCATTCTACTAACTGCGAAGCCTTTTGCACCCTAAACCTTGAGGAATATATCAGTTTGTTTTTGTTGGTCTTGTTCTTTTTCTCAGCATGATTTTCCTCTCATCATGATGTTGGCTGCCACACAACTAGTAAAACAGTAAATTGACTTCTGATCGTCCCGTTAGTTGGAGAGGGAGGGTGTGTCTGAGGAGAGGTAGCTTTTGCAGCGTAACAGAGTCCGTATTTCAGTTAAACCTCCTGGAACAAGTACTTTCCAGCCTGGCTGGAACGTGGTATATGGTCTAATTGAAAATTTTATGTAGACTTCGTTTATTTTTAGCTTCGTTTTCTAAGGCATTAAGGCTCTTTGATCACGCTGCCTGCCTGGAGTTCCTTGCCAATAACTTCTGAGCACACTGGCGAGGACCAGTCCCATTTGACAGAAGTTACTACATTTCTGAAGCAAACCGTGAGAAGAGGGGAGGAGGGCAGCCCTCGCCGTACCGGCCGCACTACCGAAACAAACAGTGGCAGGGCCCGGGCCCGGACCCCGGCACGCGGC
>NW_010551612.1:0-402 GCF_000687285.1 Phaethon lepturus
AACTCAGCCGGAGCACGCTTTTGCCTTTTTCTTTGCCCTTGGCAAAGGGACGGGGCTGGGGCCTCCCCAGCGCTGCCTCTGACTACCCCCTCCGCTTCCCCCCGCGTCCCCTTCCCGACCCTCGGGAGGCACTAAGCCCCCTTGGGCAGCCTGAAGCATCCCCAGGAGCTGGTCGCTGAGCAGCTGCTGAGGTTGCAGTTGGCACAGGAGCACCCTGCAGCTGCCGCCCTCCACAGGCTCCATGCGGGGAGAAAAGGCCCAACACTGGAGAAAAAAATAAACTTATGCTTGCCTGATGAACGCCTTTGAATTCATTCATTGAAAGAACACACCAGCCTTCTTCCTGTGGAGTTTTACCCCAGTGGCTGTGAAGTCAGAGTAGGGATGACCCCCGGGCAGAAT
>NW_010551612.1:433-2309 GCF_000687285.1 Phaethon lepturus
CCTGTCTGCTGGCAGGGCTGAGCGCTGCCTTCGCCCTGCCTGACATGGTGTTCCCCAAGGACCTGAGCTGGGGCTTCCCTGCTGCCTTATATCCCCTTCCACTTCAAACTGGGTGTCCAGACAGCTCCTGGGGGCTCCGACTCACGCCTGTGTGACTATAGCAGTTTGCCTTTCCAAGGCCTGCTTGAGAGAAGCCCCAAGTAACTTGGGGAACACAAGATCCTAGGGAGCCCTAAAGGAAAAAAAAAAATGGACTCTCAATGAATGCAGCCCTGCAGGGCCCTGATGGCCTTGAGGGGACACCCCTGGGTTGCTCGATGCCACCTGAAAGCAAGGGACACACCGTGGATGAGGCAGTATACCTGGCTCCTAGGCTGTCCTAGTGCCTCTTTCTCCTCTGCTGGGTGAGGAGAGGCAGTTTCCAGGCAGGCAGAGCCATAGCTGAGGGCACCCGCTCACAGAGAGGGCATGGGATCAGCAGCCTCTCCAGGAGTAAGCCAGCCTGTGGAGAGACTGCTGCTATCAGCCAGTACGAGGTGGGAGGGAGCTGGAACGAGGGGGACACTGCCCATGTCCCAGCCCTGGTCACACAGGAAGGCAGAAGGGGATCCCACTTGGGGCAACCCCTCGTATAGGGCAGCTGGACTCTGCATGTGTAACTGCAACGTCTGGCTCGTGTCCCACCGTGTGCTGCAGGAGCTGTCCCCGAGTGCCATGGGGACGCAGCAACACAGACCAAGGGTGGCCTGTGGGGATGCAGGGTGATGGAGACGGAGTATGCAGAGGCCTGGCAGGAATTTTTAACTGTCTGAAGCAAGAGCTGATCGCACCTTCCTTACCGTGCTGGCACGTGGTGCAACAAAGTCCCATATTATCATTGCTCGTACAACTCTGCTGCCAGTGCTGGGGCTGGCCTTGGTTGCCCTTCATGCTGCAGGAGGGCTGGTTTGCTATGGGAAAGGGACAACTGTTGCTTCAGGGGCAGTTTTGCAGTCAGGACACCGCACGTGTCTAATAACATAGTGCCAGTGGTGGGATCAGCAAAGGGTTGGGCTGGCCGTTGGCCAGGCTCGGTTCCCAGCCCTGGCAGAGGCCATGTCAGCATGGCCCGTGCTCCACCTCTTCTCCCAGCAGCGTGCTCAGCGCTGGCGGGTTGTTCTTGGCACTGGCAGCTCTGAGGCTGCAGCTGGACCCGTGTGCGGAGGAGCAAGAACCGACGCTGCCCGTGGCACTGCATTAATCCGTGCACCGTGTTAATCTGCACGCCGTCGCGCAGGTCAGGGCTCCAGATACGGCCCGACCCTGCCGGCCGCTGCGGTAGCCAGGGATGCCGTGGGGAGGAAGGTAGCTGGGGCACTGCGGATGCCGGCATTTAGGCTGGGCTGTTCCCTGTATCCCACCTGTGGTTGAGAATTCCAGGCAGCCCTAGCAGTGGGCAGGAGGATGCTGGAGCGGCAGCAAGGCCAGCCTTTTTCTGGGGACACACCGTGCTCCGAGGCTGTCCCTGCGGCACAGGCGCAGCCCAGCTCCTCTGCAGGCACCACCAGCAATTTCAGGGCCGAGGGAGGTCTGCAGAGCGGTGTCAGTGAGGAGTAATTTGGCCAAAATTGCAGGTTTAACAGCTCTATTTCTGGAGTAAATGTATTTTAGGTGCTTTTATGGCTGTCTCTTGTTGCAGCATGTCTGCATCTTGGGAGCGTTGATCTAATTCCACAGTTAAAGGGACTTTAGCTGGTTTAATGGCGATCCCAGGAGGGATTTGCCAGGGATTCGCAGTTTCTAGCACAGCAGGGCTCGTCCCCTGTGCTTCTCCCCATCCTGGCAGCGCTGAGGACACCTCGCCGGCTGCCGCCCCCCACGGCCGGGGGGGAGCGGG
>NW_010551612.1:2455-13166 GCF_000687285.1 Phaethon lepturus
GGGGAGTGAGTGTCCCCAAACGTGCTGTTCAGCTTGGTCGCGGCTGCGTGTTTCCACTAGATGGTGACAAAAGGCTGCAACGCCTGTCCCGAGTGGGAGCCGCGGGGTTGCCCTGGCTCCCTGAAACACGCCTCCGTGGGTGCAGCTGAGCAGGACATCCCGCCCTGCCAGCTGCATCGCTCCCAGGAGATCTCGGGACACGGAGGAGGGTCTGAGACAAGCCCCGCGTTTGATACCCACCAGATACAAACTGCAGCCCAGCGCAGTTGAGAGAGGAAAAGTTTTACCTGTGGCTTGTGCAGGCATCTGCTGCCAGAAAACCATCAGCGACCTCCAACTAAACACCCCGCGGGTGCTCAGAGAGGGGGAAAATGGGCTAGAAAAGCCTCAAATGTGTCCCTGAGTTCCCTAGCCCCAGCCTTGCTTCCCTGGCATCACAGCTCACTGGCTACGTGGTCTGAGCAGTGGCTCAGCGTAGGCATGGCATGGCACAGGTGACAGAAAAAAAAAAAGGGAGATTTACCCATCCCAGGTGTAGGCACTGCTTAAAACCTGTTGAGCGTCCCCATGCCCCACCGGCAAAGCCCCTTCCCCTGCCAGCGGTGCCCACCTCGCCCCATCTCACGGCTCCCCTGCCATTTGATTGCTGCCAGCCAGAGCCACCCCAGCGGGTACCGCAGAGCAGCTGATGGACGGTAACCCAGCGGGGCCAGGCGTGCAGGACTTGCCTTCTCTCTTCCCAACCTCACAGCTCACTTCAAATACTCGGTGGGTGGAGAAGACTCTGTCCAGGCCCTGATAAATGCAGGGCATCAAATGAGCCAGGTCTGTGTGGTACCTTAATTAAGTCTTTTCTTCATTACCCACCTGGCCGTGCCAAGAGGAGAGCCCTCAAGGATGATGAGCATGAAGTGGGCGCAGGGCTTGCTGTGACAAATAGCATTTAATTTGAGCGACCATGTGCCAGCCGATGTTCTGCATCTTGAAACGGGCAGCCCAGGACACAGTGGGCTGCAGGGATGAAAGTCAACGGTGCCTGGCAGAGTACAGGATTTCTTCTCTGGGGAGCATCCTTTCTCGAGGTGGGATGCTACAGGATTGGCGTGGGCCCCTGGAGCCAGGCACACCCTTTGCTGCTGCGGCTGATGGTGGGTGATAACCTGGCACATCCCTCCTGGATGAGACCGTGCCATTTCCTGGGGTTTGTGACAAGGAAAAGTCCTAGTGACTCACACGGGGAGTTTCATACGTGCAGCGTGTATTCTCCCTGTGACCTCTAAGTATTCCTCAAAGCGATCGCTCCTGGTACCCTGCAGAGAAAAAGGGCTTTTCTATTTCCAGAAGAAGCCAATTCCCCCGAGATGTCCCTTCTGGCAGCGCAGTTCCTCTCCCTAACTCCCCTTGCCTGGAGCTGGCAGCAGGACCTTGCCGCCTGCCTGTGAGCCCTCAGCAAGCCCACACGGCCACCCAGAGCCTCCGGGCCAGGCTGGGCTCCCCTCCGGCTCTGCTCAGCAGGAGGAACAAGCACAGCCCTGGAAAAATCGATGTGAGGGAGAGAAGTGGGACTGAAACAAAAGAGGACTTGCATTATGTGTGAGATAAGGGAGAGAAACCAGGCTAGGGAGATGTGGAGCAATTTGGTGGTGAGAGGGGAGCTTGGGAGCACCCTCCTCTGTCCATCAGGACAGAAAGTCGGTGAGATGGGAACAGGGAAGCGTTTTGAACCCATGGGGAAGTCAACCTGGGGAGAAGTTACAGGTGATCTCAGTTCAGCGATCCCAGGCCAGCAACCAGTGCACGTCACAACTCCACGCAATTGCACGTCTCCCTGCACTGCCCCGCAGCACTTGGGAAGGTTTTGCAGGACTTTTGTGGAGACAGGTCGGAGGGAGAAGCTCCTCTTTGCCCAAGGCTTTTCTGTGCATCCCATTCATCTCCCAGAGCCGGGGCAATGGGGAACAGGATCCAGACAAGCAACAGGTCCTCGGGAGGGGACTGTTGAGAGATTCAAGTAAAACATCTGCAGAGTTGCTTGTGGCTCAGCACATCTGTCCCGTGGCACAGGCCCACGGTGCAGTGACCCGGGGCTTTGCCTCAGCTCACTCACATTTTACCTGCTGGAAACTCCCCCCGCTCACAGGCTTGTGTTGGGCTATTTCCATTCCATGGCAGCTCCTGGGCACGGGGCCAGCAGAAGGCAGCCGCTCCGCCTGGAACATCCCCAAACCAGGGGAACTGTTTTTCTTTTTTTTCCCCCCCTTCTCAAACAAAAAACTGAATCTTTGTTGAGTCCAAACTGGAAAAGCAGGCGTCACCATCCGCTCCCCCCGTTTTTGTGTTCGTATCGAAGCGAGGGGTTGAGCTCAGCCCTGCCTCGGGCGCCGCATGCACCCACCGCTCGGCGAAGGCAGTCAGCAGAGTGGCACGGCCAACCCGGGGCTTCCCCGTGTCCTTATCTCCAAAACCAGGACAGAGCTAAATGCAACCGGGGAGAGCAGACCCACAGTGCGCTGTTGCTCTGGGGACCCCCCTTTGCAGTCCCCAGGCTCACACGCACCTCCCCAATATAACGTGTCCCAGCCATCAGAGCCAAGTCAAAACTGCCCTCAGAAGCAGGAACTGGTGCCGGTGGAAGGCGTGCCAGGTGGCTTCTCTGTCTTAGTGGGAAATGGTCTGATGTTTCCCCTGGGAGCTGCTGTGCTGTGTTGTCCCGGCAAAAGTTACCCACTGAACCCCATCCATGAGGTCTGCAAAGCTCCTGCCCCAATTTGCCGGCACGAGGGACCAGCCACATCGAGGGCTTTCGTGGTTGCATCGGGAAGTCCAGCCACGAGCCGAACTTTTTGGAAAGGGTCAGTTTGCTCTTGACTGTACCTGCGGAGCTCAAGTGACCCCAGGCTGGAGTCGAGCTGTACAGACCACCCGAGAGTCTGGGGAAGGTCAAGGCTCGGGATTCACCGATGATGAGCCCACCCAGCTTTCACCTTCCGTCTGCCCCAGCCTCACCTCTGCAGCAAGCTCCCTCTTTTGATGTTAAAAATAAGGACCTTTTGGACGTTAAAAATAAGGGCTGAAGTACGTCCCCAGCCCAGACCGCTCTTGGGCTGTTTGTGCCTCGTCCCAGCAGCACATCGGGCTGATTCACTTACCAGCTCTCGCTGCGGAAATTCCCACTGGCAGGGTGCGAGTTAAAACCACCGCTTTCAAACTTCCTGCGACTGTAGTTAAAAATAAGACTCGCAGCAATAATTTTCCCACCGTTGGTGTCGTCAGGCCTGAAAGTTGGTCCTGATCGACTCAGTGGTGTCTCGTTAAGCCGGGCGAGTGTGTGATCATGACGTCTGCATCCTGGGAGGGAGGCGAGAACATGGTTTCTTGGGAAAAAGTCCTCTCTTTCCCGTCCCTTACAAGCCATCAACTCATCTCCTCACACACGAAACGGCAGAGGAAGCTTAAAGCTGACTGAAAATTACACTGCATCTCTTCTGCTCGGTTTTAATTGTAGAGCAAAGAAAGAAGCCCGTCGATTAATCCCACTGGGTAATTAAACGTTTAATGCTATCGACTATAAAGACATTATGGTTCAGCAACCCAACACTAATGCATTAATAATCGCTTATATCATGGCAAGGAAGGGGCACGAGCTTCTCCGGAGGCACATGATAGTTACGTGGGATGGGAGCTCCCAGTGAAAAACCTTAGGACCTGAATTAGTGCCGTGATGACCTGCAGGAGCGAGAGCTTCTCCCAGGGAGCTTGGGGCCAGGGAAGGGCTAGAAGGACCATGGAGGCAGCCCCTACCCCAGGGAAGCCCCTCAGCCACACGATGGATGGGGTGTAGGCTCCGAGCACCAGCACTGCCCCGGCACAGCTCTGGGATGTTGTCAGCCATGGGATCAGGAAGATAAATCTGAGCAGAGCAACCCTGTTGTAACAAGCCATGGCGCAAGCGTGAGGAGGGTCTGCCCACCTCCTGCCAGGCGCTGTATTTCCAATAATTAACTGGCTGCTTTAGCATATTTATTATGCAGATGATATGGAGCACAGGGCAGAGCCTGAACACTGCCTGGGATTAACCGCATCAGAACGTGGCCGAGTGGGCGCTGCTGCGGGCCGGAGAGAGCGATTTCCTCGCTGGGAAAGGCGGCGTGGACCCTGGGAGCGTGGCGTGCTGGCGGGTACCATGCACTCCCCAAGGGGTCTCACCCAGGGGATGGAGATTGCTATGGTGGCTTCACAGCATCCCACCTACGGGGACCTTCGGAGCCCAGCACATGGCAAGAGTCTTGTGTCCCATGCCCGGGCAGGCTGGACAAGGCCCATTTATAGAAGGTGGAGGAAGGAAGGACCTGCAGCAGCATGGGGAAAGGGAGCCCTTCTCAAGACCATCCTCTGCTGAGGTTTTTTCCCACCTCCCCATGAGCGAGGCATCGCCCCTCCAGCCATAGCACGCTGGGTTAATCCAGCAGCTCGCCTGCAGCCATGTCGAGGGATGGAGCAGACATGGCCCAAAAAGCCACCAGAGGCACAGTTTCCACCCAAGCTCTCAAATCCATGTCAGCAACCCCCTGCCCAAGGCTAAGGGCAGGCGGTGCAGCTCTTCCTGGCCCCCAGCACAAAGCCCAAAAGCACTTGCAATTTTCTCTGAGCAAATACAAGTATGGATCATGCTGTCAAACCCTTATTTGATTTGTTTCTCTGGTGGCTCTGCACCATTTGCCTTCATTACTTTCTCTGCCCCATGCTATAGTCCAATAATGTAGCATCTGTCCAATAAAAGGTCCATTAATATAATTTACAAGTTGTTGGCACCTTCTGCCTTGCCCAGGAGAACGGACTCCATGGGTACGCTGTTGCTTGGAAAAAGAGGGTTTTTTACAGTTACTCTGAGAGGGATAAGTAACCTCTGAGCACTGGTTATTGCCTGATTTAGTCTCGTGAAGTTACATTTCTCCCACAGATTTGATTCACGGCTTGAAATCCAGCCTCTTCAAGTCTATTTCTTTAGTCTTGAAAAAAAATAATAAGGCTGGAAAGAAAGAGAAGGGAAGATGCTTTCCTACAGCCCCCAGGGATGAGGAAGAAGGTGCCTCTGGCTCTTTGGGAATGGCCAAAGGGGGACACAGAGTCAGGGGAGGAGGAGCGCCTGGTGCTCCCAGTCTCCCACCTCACCAGGTACGGCAGCCCTGATGTGGTGAGCTGCCGCGTTTCCTCTAGAAAAGCCTTTCTGAGACTGAGGTTAGGCTAAATACATACCTGTGTTGGCACGTATGCGTGTATAAAAGCCTCGCTACGGATGTGTTGGGATATTAGGAGCAAAACGTGGTTCCTGAGGATGCTGCGAGGGTAAGGGAAGCGCGTTGCTGTTGCTGGGTCTCCGCACCCCTTTGCTCTGAGGCTTCGGGACATGCCTGTGCAGCGATGGGCAGAGGCCGGGGTCTGTGCCGTGGAGCGGTGCTCGCTCTGCACCCTTTTTTGGGAGCAGAATGAATCATCACCGCTACAGATGCTGTCCCAGCACTCTCCTGGCCATGAGCCCTGGAGCCTCATGCCTAAACTTGCTGAAATCAGCTGGGGCTCTTGCAAGGCTGGTGGCATTGCGCTGCACCTTTCGGCTGAGGAGCACCCAAACCGGTCCCTCCGCCTCGCTGGGGCCGGTCCTGCGCCCGCATCCTCACCCTGGCTCGGGGCATCCCTCCCGGGAAAACTGAGCTCCTCTGCACAAGGCGCTTCCCACCACAGGGCCAGCATCGCCCAGACCTTGAAGGCGATAAAACACCCCCGGCAGATGAGGCACAGCCTGGGAGGGGGCAAAGCCGCCTGTGAAAGGAGATCGTGCAGGGAGAAAGGCCCAGAAGGGAAAGGGGAAATTTCCCAGCCACAGCAGTGCCCAGTTTCTTTATTTCAATGGGTTTTCCTTGGCCTTTGGTGCTCAGGCAGCCCTGTCACATGGCGGGTGAAGGCTGCCTGTGCAGAGAGAGGAGGCAGGAGGTTTCTGTATGGGACCAGCCCTAGCCCCCCCCCGACACACCAGGACAGCGGCAGCACAGGGGTTAACACGGAGCCTGGTCTCACCATCCACCTTCTGCCAAAGCCTTGGCCAAGAACCTCACCAGGGGTAATGAAATGATCCTGCAGATCGGCCAAGCCGAGAGCTGCTCCCACTCCAGCAAAGGCAGGGGAGACGAGCGCATCCCAGGTCCCTGCCCCGGACACTGCCCTTGCTGGAAAACTAGCTAAAGGCAAACCTTAATGGGTCTAAAAGAGCACCGAGCTGTGCTGCACTGTCAGTAGTGCAGGATTTGTGCAGTGCTGCGTAGCCTAAACCTTCACCCTCCAGGTATTGAGGCGCATTTAGCCCTGGAAGCACTGGAGGGTGCAAAAATGCACCGAGCAGGGAGAGTCCCACGTTGCTCACTCATATTCTTGGCCCCCGGTGCCTCAGACCCAAGGGGGTATTTACGTGAAATCGGGATGTGTTTTTCTACCTCTGCTTCTGCCCTTGCTCTCACTGTGGGAAGGAGATCCTCCTCCTGCCACCGCTGAGGCTGCAGCGGCGGCAGGGACCCAGGAGGGTTCAGAGAGGACAGCAGCAACGCGGTGGCCTGTGGCAAAGCGCCTGTCTGTTTTCTGCACAAAAGTTAAATCCTTCTCTTGGGGGATGAGCCTGTTTTTGCGGGGCTGGCACCGGGCACAGAGCAGCCTCTTCAATGAAGGAAAATTAGACCAGAAGGTCCTGAAGATGCCAGCAAGTGCCCATCAGCCACATCACACCTGTGAGCATCCCAGCTGCCAAAAACCATCACCCCGGCCAGACCTGTGAGCTCATACCCACTGGTGCCACGGGCACAGGAGAGGACCCATCCTCGTCAGCAAGGAGGGGACGCGGCTGAAGCAAGTCCCTTGGCAGAGCGGGGCTGTGGTGGGACCGCATCTCCCTGCAGATTGTGCTTGGAGATGCTCCGGCTTCCTCCAGGTGCTAAATTGAGAGGATACCGGATTGCTTGGCTTGGTCTTCTCCTGTTGTTTTAAATCCTGGCTCAAGCGCAGTCAGGCTTTGTGACCAAAATTATCGCTGGCATAAAAAAAGCCAGGTGTTGGGATCACGGGCATGGGGCTGGACCTGATTCTAGAAGGTTCTGGGGGAAAACCATGAGCCACACACAGGGTGTCTCACCGCCGACCCCACTCTCCCAACACACACCTGCAGAATAAAATTGCACAAGCGTCGGCCAAAGGCCCTGTTCAGTTCTGGAGCTGAGGCGCCAAGAGGACATTAAACTTTTGGGTCAAGGAAGCAGGCCAGGAGCTGGGAGGAGCAGCAAGCGGACCCAGAGACCTCGCGAAGGCTGGTGCTCCCAGCAAGGGAAGAGATACTCGCAGATATGACCCATCAGACCAATCTCAGCTCCAAGGATGGGTGGTTTCCTACTGCGACCCATGGCTTCTTCAGTAGAGATACACAAATCTTCTTTCCAGGAGGAAAAACCTTTAAATGCTTCAATTGCTACAGTCACCCACCCTGACTGGGTGCAAACGGGTGCTTTTCAGTCCCATTATCACCATTTACTGTGTTTTCTTCCTTTAGCTTTTTGCTGCTGTGTATTTAATTTGACCATCCGCCACACAGTCAGTAGAAATCGCTCTCATTATCTCCTTTCTAGCATGGCAGAGGGATGAAGAAGTCCTCACCCAGCCCTTATCTTGCGGGGCTCCGGGCTCAGGCAGACGATGCTTTTGCACAGCACTTGCTGCTGTTGTGTTTCGGGCTCCTGCCAGATGGACTCACCACCTGCGAGCCGGGATTGCCGCAGAAAAACAGAAAAGAAACCAAGCTCAAGCCATTTGCTTTTCCATCTGTGCAAGGCGGTTGTTTAAATCAGCCCCAGCAGAGAGGTTTGGAGCTGGGGCCAGGATGAGTTTGGACAACTGAAGAGCTGGAGAGAGATGCGGATCTTCCTTTAACTGGAGCAGAAACTACGGGAACACACCAGGAAGAGCAAAGGACTTTCGAAGAGAGGTGTGCAGACCATGGTGCAAATGCAAGGCAGCACCTGGAAAAAGGCAGCTTGAGCCTGGGATTGCTAACAGGCTCCTGGGATGGCCGGGGGCTGGGAGAGGAGAGAAGGGCAGGCAGCAGCAATGCTTTCCCTTGTTCCTCATTAATATAGCAGTGAGGTTTGATGGGTCTCCTAAATTATAATGACTTTCTTGTCATTAACTTGATCTCTTTCTGGTGACAGCAGCAGTGAATTGGTCCCAGCTGTTCTGAGCACAGGATGAGAAATTAAAAAGAATTAAATGAAGCCAAGTGCTGGAGGGGTTGGTGTGCAGGGGAGGGGGTGCTTTGGGCCAGTGGTAACCTGGGGTCGGCAGTAATGGGAGCAGTGGGAGCTGCCAGGAAGGGAGAAGCTGGGTCAGGGCTTACATGTCTCCCTGTAAGCAGGACACTGAAAAGCAGGTGTCTGCCACAGTGGGGTCTGGCCAGGGACGGAGCACCCATGTGTGTGCTGAGGCCACTGCCGTGGGAGAGGCTGTACGGAGAGTGATGGGCCGTGGGGTCTGGCACAGCCAAGAGAGACAGGCAACCTGTGGGGATCTTTTGGGGGTGAAAGTTGCCCGAAAGCAACTTGGACCAACAAGCCAAAAGCCTGCCCTGAGGAAAGCAGGACCTTGTCCACCACTTGCCAGAAACGTACAGCCCCCCTGGGGATTTCCGCTCCCCCAGGAGCATCCTCCGGCTCGGACCTGGCTGGGGGATGAAGGAGGGCAGCGCTGCTGAGCTTCTTTCTGAGGCTGCGTAGACAAATGTCAGGCAGCAAAGGGGTTTTATCGGCCATCCCTGCAGAGGTCAGGCACAGGAGCTGAGGAAAACCAGATTTATTTCTGTGTCTTTATTTTCTTTTGCCTGTTGGCAGCTCCTGTGCCTGCAGGTGCCTGCCTGCCAGGGCATGGAGAGGGGCTTGCTCTGTCCTGTCTCTACCAGAGAGGACCCGTGTCCTCCCCTCTTGCCAGCCCCAGGCTGATTCCTGTATGCTTTTGGCCTGGCTTTTAGCCCCAGGGCCAGCTGGGACCATCCTGCACATGATGAGGGCTCTGGGGGTGTGAGGGGATCTCTCACGCTTGGTCTCAGCATCATTAACGTGAGATGGTCATTAATGTGAGACAGTCGGTCTACCTGCCCAGGAAAGATAACAAGAAAGATGTGTTTGGCCACCAGATGCCTCTCAGACAGCTTTCTCCAATGTGCCACATTAAATAGTCCCAAACTGAGAAGGCAAACTCGCCCTGGCTGCCGTGATAAGCACAAAGAGCAATAAAACCCTGTAATTAAAGTCTGCCACTATAATAACGTTGCAGCAGAGACAGCTGGGGTCCAGCCCTGAGCGCGGCTCCACGTCTTGGGTTTTTACTTGTTTTCACTGCAAACTCATTTTGGAGGGGGCGAGCCCAGGTACTGCCGGGCGCTTTGGGTGCAGGAGGGAGAGGAAGGTGTCGTCTGGGCGCGGTGGAACAGAGGAGCAAGGGCTGTCTTTCCCTTCCTGACTCTGTAACGCAGAGTGGGTCCTTAGTGGAAGCAAATACACTCAAAACCACATCTGAAGAGGAGCTGAGCTTATAGAAAAGCACCTGATCTGTGGGGAGGCATTTCCCCTTGAGGGACTCCACCACCGCCCTTGGGAACTGTGCTCACATTTCATTGGTCCTAAATATATATAAAACTAGATAAAAGTTAGCTTTTTCCAGTCTGGGTGTCCCAGCCTTCCTCATCATGCGGGAATTTGTTCCACCCCGATGAGGACCGGAGAGCTGGTGCCCCCTCATCCTCCACATCCTGCGCAGGGGACCAGGGCAGACCCGTGGGACATGTATGCTGGGGACCCTAAGCATGGCTTTTGTGGGCATTGGGGAAGCCCTTTGCCGACTGTTGTCCTCCAGGTCAGTCTCAGGGTCCTCCGCTTGCAGTCCCTAAGCCCCGGGGACCTGCTCAGGGATGATGTGGGGGCCTTGGGCTGAGCCTGGTCCCCCCAGCCCTGCCGGCAATCACAGCTAGTTGTTAGCAGTCCACGCTTGCCCCGGAGCTCTGCCATCCAGCCAGCTTTAATCTACTTACTGCCGCGCTAATTCTGCATCATTTTTATTTCTTAACCAAAGTGTCCCCATGAACCAAATTAAGCATCACACAGGCTCCTCTGACATCAATTCTGTCATCTTTAGCAACAACACGTCGTGTTGGGAGAAGGCGTGGGCTAACCAGACAGTCTGTCTCTTCTAGCCGTTGCCCCAGGTGATGCTTGTGAAGGTGCCCAGTGGCTTTAATGGGCCACTTCGCCCCTCAAATTGTCCCTGCATGTTGCTGCTAGGCTGTGGGGAAGGGTACCTCTGTCCTGCCGTCACCCTGCCATGAGGATGGTGGGATTTCAGGCAGGGAGGTCCTTAAATAACACACAGCCCTTCAAGTCTTGGAGATGCCCTTTGCCCATCTAGCCCCGGTCCATCCCCCCCCCGCATGCCCGAAGGCAGGGAGAGGTGGGGATGGGGAGCCCAGCCCTTCCCTGCACGTGGCCCGGCCCCTCCAGCGCTGTTGGGTTTGCTGTGATGTGGAGAAGACGTCCCCAGCGCAGGTGACGCTCACACCACACCGCGGCTGAGCCAGGCCCAGCATCCGGAGCCGTCGCTGAGCTCCTCCATCCAGGCACGTGGGGGGGGC
>NW_010551612.1:13183-14523 GCF_000687285.1 Phaethon lepturus
CGCCTCCCCGCAGCCCGTGGCCACCGGGAAGGCTTGATCCTACGTGAGACCCGACTCTTCGGGAAACGCTGAGGAGCCGGGCGGGAAGATGTGCTGCCTTCAGCGTGGGGCTAAAGACTGAGCCCACGGGTGTTCCCAAGGAGCAGCATCAAATCCTACATCTATTTCTCTCGCTGTCCGTTTGTCCTCCTGCCTGCCTCTGTGCTGCCCATCACCAGTCTGTAGGCACTAGGCGTTAGCCTTTCGCTGCCACCACTATCCTGGAGTAAGAGGAATAATTGAAATATGGTTCAAAAAGCAGCCTAAATCCATGCCGAGCTCACATCCAGCACACCCCTATGGTTTTCTGACCTTACGTTTTCCTGCTTCCCGGCTCCCCTCACAAAGGCTGGGATCGGGCCCCAGCCGGGGACCGCTCGCTCCCAGGCACGCGAGGGCTTTGCCAAATTCACGCTGCATGAATTTTCCCCATAGCATGGCTGTACAAAAGAAGCGAAAAACAACCCTTCCCTTGACTTATTGAAGAGGGGCGGCAAAAAATCCGCTGGCACTCTCTGGAGCTATCTATCATGGCTCCAAATACACGAGGCAATCGCTGTAAAATTTAAGTTTGGCTCCGTAAAGGAAAAAGAAAACAAACCACCCCACGCCTGTTGCAAACAACCACAGCACAAAAAAAAAAAGCCTTACAAGGCTGGGGCAGCCTCATAGATTGATTGCTTTTTAATCCCCAAAGCTGCAGTGATAAATCTTTTTATTGGAAGGTCCAGAGACACTGTGTCACTCGGGGCGGGCGGCAGCATGGGGGGAAAACAGCTCCATGAGCTGCTGGAAGAGAGGGAGTCTCCTGGGAGCGGGGCAGAGGTGATGGAGGAGGGATGGGTGCTTGCCGTGGGGGTCCTGAGCGGGCATGGGGAGGGCAGGAGCGTTCCCCCGGGGCCAGGAATGGGTGGTCAGGCAGGAACTGGCCTTTGGACAGACGCTGCCGGAAATCTGGGAGGACAGATGGACAACTTTTGGGGAATGGCTCTTTGGAAATAAAACCTTGGGGGAGGAGAGGGCGTGGAGCCCAACCCGGCCACATGCTCTGTATTGCGGGGACAGCGAGGTGCTTCCCCCAGCTCCGAGCGAAGACCCGGAGCAATGGCATCCACACGCTCCCTCCCGCTCCTGGCCCCCTGATGCCCCTGGGCTCCCTGGGGTCCTGAAAGGATCCTTCAGTTGGTGAGAACTCCCAGGCAGTGTTTTGGGATCCTCCTTCCCCCACGGCCATCCTGAAGCGCTGGTCAACACACACACACACACACACACACACCCCCCCCCCCCTCCACCCCAAGCGG
>NW_010551612.1:14724-14984 GCF_000687285.1 Phaethon lepturus
GACACCAGAGCCAGACAGGAGCCGCCGGCCACCGCCATCCCGGTGACGGAGAGGTGTAAAACCCTCCCTGTGAAACCATTCTTCCCTGGAAGATCAGCTCCTTTATTAGGTTCATGCCCTGACTGCAGCTTTTACTAAAATTAATTATGGGATTAAAGGACTTGCCTGGGAGCCTTTGATCACAGCACCTCTCGTGAGCCCAGCTGGCGCGAAGTACCTGGGGACGCGGGGTTGTCGCCCCACGCTGTCCCAAAACCCCG
>NW_010551612.1:15224-15732 GCF_000687285.1 Phaethon lepturus
GGTTGGGGGTAGCTGCGGAGGACGGGGAGTCGCAGATCAGGGCATGGCAGGGCAGCTGGGGACACAAGGCTGGATGAAGAAAGAGCCAGTGCCTCACCTTTCCGGCTGCTCTGAACTCTGCTCCAGCTGTGCTGAGCCCCAGGATCCCCCCCCACCAAAACCACCCTGGGGACACACTCGTTCCTCTGGCACTGACCGAGGATCTCGACTCCTGGCAATAGGGACCCCGAAGCTCCACGCAGGCGGCTGTTGCCACGTAATAAAATGTTATCGGCCGCCTATTAAAAAGCCATTCCCTGGAGATTTGCGGCCAGGGAAGCGGCCGGGTGAAGTGAGATGGGGCAATAATGGCCATCAAGGAGGCATCAGTCACATCCACCTGCACAGCAGTGACAAGGGGCCCCACACGGCTGCTGTCCCCTGCCAGAACCATCAGCGATGGCAGCCAGAGAGGGAAGGGAATAGATGGATCTCGATGCCCTTGTCCATGCCGACACCCTCTGGAGAG
>NW_010551613.1:0-648 GCF_000687285.1 Phaethon lepturus
CGGTGCTGTGGTGGGCAGGTGGGGTGCACAACCCCTGGGCACAGCACCGATGCCAGGGCCAGGAACCGAGGCTGGGGGGGCATCGCTTTGGGGTACCAGGGGATGGGAAGGGGGATGCAGTGGGACGTCATACCCCCCATGGAAAGTCCCCTTGCTGGTGCCCACCTCGCTGGCACCACATGGCACAGCACTCATTTCACACTTGCCGTGTACTGGAAAATAGAGCCCTTCTTTATTGAAAAATAAACCTTTCTCTGTACAAATAAATAACAGCCCAGGTGCCTCTAGGGAAAATGGGGTGGGGGTGGGCTTGCCAAGGTGGAGGTCCCAGGGGAGAGGAGGACTGTGATCCCCAGCTGAGATGCTCCAGGTGCCCCTTGGCACCCCATTGCCCTAGGGAGGTCAGGCAGTGCTGGTGGGAAGAGGGAAACTGAGGCATGATGGGGGCCAAAAGGGTGGAAGAGCCGGAGCTAGGGGCTGTGTTTGAAGGACATGGCATGGTTCCCCGGGTCACCATTAGGTTTTCAGTGCCTCAAGTGCCAGAGCAATGAGGCCGGGCATGCTGCGGGCCAGCGAGTCGCTCTCCAGGCCCACCAGGCCAGCAAAGGCTGTGGGGCGGGCCCCCACCGCGGCCCGCCCCTGCGCGCC
>NW_010551613.1:837-1271 GCF_000687285.1 Phaethon lepturus
GACTCGTGCGCCCGCAGCACCCAGGCCTCCAGCTCCTGCACCGCACCCACCCGCACCGTTGACTCGTTGAGGCCGGGGCAGGCTGCAACCCCGGGGATGGGCAGGAGAGAGATGGAGGGGGGACATCAGGGATAGGTCGCGGGGGTACCACGCTGCTGGCCACCCCAGGAAGGAGCACCCATGCTCTGGGGATGCCAGGGGCAAAGGGTCCCTGTGGAGGGGGGTACAGCCAAAGGCTGTCCCACTGACATGAAACAACCAGCCCTGGGACCAGATTGTGAAGCCAAGGCTGGGCTTGCCACCATCCCCGTGGTGGCACGTGGCATCCCACAGTGGCCAGGGCTGCAGGGCATTTACCTCTGCCCACACCTGCCTCTTCCTCCTCATCCACTCCTGGCAGCTCCGTGGGCACCAGCTAACGTTTATCCCTTGCT
>NW_010551613.1:1384-1736 GCF_000687285.1 Phaethon lepturus
GGGGTCCCGCCCCAGCCACGGAGGTGGCCCGCAAATGGCCACGCCGGTGCTCCATTGGTCCCAGCCCTCCCAGGCTCCCAGGGCTCACGACTTGGCACGGGGGTCCCTGCCAGCTCTCCAGGTGCCCATCGCAGGTCCGTGCCTTTGAGAGGGGTGCTGAGGTCCAGCTCTGCCTGCAGCTGGGCAAGGAAGGCTCGTCCCTGTCCCACCAGCTCCTCCACCGCCTCCTCACTCTGCTGAAGGGAAGGAGAGTCAGGGTGGGAGGTGGGGCACCCATGGGGTACCCCCAGCCCATCCTTCCCCAAATACCTGCAAGAAGAGCCATGTCTCCTGGGGGAGCTGCCCCCCATCT
>NW_010551614.1:0-222 GCF_000687285.1 Phaethon lepturus
TTTTTAATACAAGAGCTGTGTATTTAAAAAATATACAATTTTTATTTTTAATTTCTACAGCATAACCCTGCGGCATATTTTTTGTAACAAACAGTGCAGGACCCTACTTAAACCAATCAATAAAACATCCAAACTCCTGCACCGCCTTCGGAGCGGGGATGAGGTTGTGGGGCCTCTACCATCGCTGCCCCTCATCCTACGGTGGCACCGGGTCACCTCCTG
>NW_010551614.1:271-5876 GCF_000687285.1 Phaethon lepturus
CTCACGCACAGGCGTCCCTGAATGGATGCTTTTCCCCCGCCATCTCAGCGCTGAGGGTGCTGGCCTCGAGCAGGTCATGTCCCCAGGGTCTCTGCAGCCAGGCCAACCCACTCAGCCGTCCCCCTGGGGGCAGGGGTCCTGGTGTGTGTCACCCCCCATCCCTCCCCAGGCAGCCCTAAAGTGTTTTGGCTGAACCAGCGAAGAAAGGAAGGACGGGCTGGGCTCAGGAGTCCACCTCCCGGTCTGCGAGTATCCAGCACGCCCACTTCAGCATCGCCTTCGAGATCCTGCAAAACCAGACCCGGGGAGCCGGGGGCAGGGGGTAAGGCAGAGCTTGGGGGTCAGCCATGGGGGGAACACGGTACAGCCATACGAGGCCATTGCTGCGCTGACCTGACAGATCTTATCCGCTCGCAGAGCTCCGGGCTCGGTGCCTCGTATCTGTACTGGACTGGCTTCTCCTTCACGTACTGCAGGAGCAAAGGGCAGGATGAGGCTGGTCTGCCCCACCGCGCAGCCCGAGACCCCGATACGCCTAGGGAATACCCTCGGATCGCTCCCCCTCAATCGTTTCCTGCTCTTCCAATCTTATTTTACCCTTGCTCCAGCAAGCATTTGTTCCCACCCAGCTCGGGTTCAACCACAGCTTCAACCCAGTGCCCCAGATCCTCCTACGGGAGGGTTGGGGCCACCACCTACGTCAACACCTGCTTTCAGGTGAAGAAAGGCCTTGGGGATGGACACCAGGGGTGGGGGGGCCACAGAGAAGCTTCCCCAGGGACCACCCCCCAGGGGACCCCACCAGTTGCTTCATCTTTACCGGCTGCAGAGCTCTGCGCTGCTCCGGCCTGGAGCTGGGGCCGCTCGCTGGGGATGCTTGCTCTTCCTCCTCCTCCTCTGAGAATTCCTTTCTGTGCCGCAGCCCCGTCTCCTCTTTTCTGCTCTTCTTCGCACGCCGTGTGCTCACGAGCTCCAGGGTCCTGCCCCTGTCTCTCCCCCTGCCCCAGGGGGCACCTCGGGGATGCTGCTGCCACTGCCCGCCCAGGTCCGGCAGCGCCTGGCCATCTCCTGCCAGCAGCTTCCTCTTGGCAGCCGCAGCATCTCCTCCCTGGGTCCTGGCATGAGCCGGACCGTGCTTCAATGTATCTGGAGGAAAAGCTGTGCCACTGGAGTCTGCCTGCTCCCGGTGAGGCATCGCTTCGGGCAGGGAGTGCAAGCGGCAGCTGGGCAAGATGGGAAAAGCCGGAGAAAGAGACGGCAGGTTGGCCTGAGAGCCCCCCGATACCTGCGGGCTTTGAGCAGGGCAAGGGGCATCACAGGCTGCCTCCGCAGCTGACGTTGCCTGGGTGCTGCCGGCCTCCACCAGACTGGTATTGCCATAGGAGCGGAGCAGGGAGGGAGAGGAGGTTTGCACCGGTTCTCCCTGCGGCAAGCCCTCGGGAGAGTCCTGGCTGCACGGTTCCAGCAAGTCGGGGGTGTTGCTGTCAGCAGCCACATCTTCTTGGGTCTTCGGTGAAAGGTCATGTTGAAAGGTCTTCTCTGGGTAAGAGAAAATGCAGGGTCAAGCGGCTGGTGGTGGGACCGGCCCCAGCACAGCAGGCCACGCAGGAGAGCATTGGAGCTGAAACGATGTGGGTACGGGGCAATGGGAACGCTACAGCGCAATTTTTTGGCCAGGGGAAAGCAAGCCAGCATCCAGGATGAGCTACGTGGGCACCCAGTGAAGAGGAAGAGGGGTTGTCTCCTGCCAGCAAGGCAGGCTGGACACCCTGGGGCATCAGGACTCACCATCCGAAGAGT
This sequence comes from Phaethon lepturus, assembly GCF_000687285.1. NCBI lineage: Eukaryota > Metazoa > Chordata > Aves > Phaethontiformes > Phaethontidae > Phaethon > Phaethon lepturus. The sequence continues at coordinate 2,072 of NW_010551614.1, forward strand.
TCAGGGTCAAAGATATTGGGGGGAGCCTGTTCCAGGGGTTGTCCAGGGACCCCTCTGAGCTCTCCGACAAGGCTGTTGACTCGGAAGCTGCAATGATCAAGTGCAGGGGGGGTGATTTTGGTAAAGCAAACAGCTGCCCTCTCCCAACCCTTCAGCAGCTACGAAGAACCGTGCATGGGATCTCGGAGGGAGACGGCACTCGAGGGGAGCTCTGAGAGCCCCTTCCAACCAAAACCGGGGTGGACTCCAGCCAGACACCTTCCACAACCTCAGCCAGCCCCTGCACCAGGCAGCGAAGAGGCAGATGCTGCCCAGAGAGCAGGCAGGTGGGGAGGAAGACCTTCTCCAACAGCCGGCACTGCCCAGGGCAGCAGCTCCTTTCATCTCCACTACGTGGTGCTCCTGCAGGTACTTCTGCAGCAAAGCTTGGCGACGTCATGCCCAGTGGGGTGACGCAAAGCCCATCCCGGTGCCAAACGGCAGCCAGCCGAGAGCCCACACGCAGGTGGGTGACTCGGGCTCTGCGATGGCATCAAAGGGACAAAATCATTCGAACAAAGCGAAGCTGCTCAGCTTCGGGAGGCTGCAGGGACCGTTCCCTGCCTGCTCAAGGCAGAGCTGGGAATCCTGGTCTCCCGAAGACCTGGCCATGCCAGTACCTCCTCAGCTCAATCCAAGGAGAAGATGGACTGAGCCAACTTCAGAGGAAACTACTAAGAGGCTGGATGGGATCTGGAGGTGCCACTACTCACGGCTGGCTTGGGATGCAACGCTCAGGTCACATAGCGCAATCCTCTCCTCCCCGCTCAAAGGAGCTGCTTCACTCGTGTCTGCAATGAAAGGGGCACTGCTGGTGGCATCCCAGCACAGTGCACAGCCAGAGCGAAGGAATTCTCCTCCCTGCCCCAGGGAGACGCTTATTTCGTGTGCCTGGGCACCGAACCGCCCGCCTGCCTACCCTGCAGATGAAGCCACCGCACTGACCTGCCTTGGAAGCATCGCAAGCAACTGCCTCCTCCTCAGGAGGGATCACCAGAGTGTTGGCCGGGACCATGAAGACATCCTCACCCTGCTGAAATGAGACACATTACGTGATTTTCGCTGGGCAGCCCCGCTCAAGCTGCGGGAGGCCACCCATAGCTGGTAGTTGAACACCACCTCTCCCCCAGCCACCCTCCAGCTCTGCCCACCACTCTTCCCTGTCCTTCTTCCACCCCTCCAGAGCAGGGTCCCCACCATGAGCTGTCTCAGCAGCCAGACTGACCTCTTTCTTGCGCTCTGCCTCCCACTGGGTGACAGGAACCTCGTCCTTCACCGTCGCCAGGGTCTCCCTGGGCACCCGTAAATCCAAGCATTCCTCAGCATTTTCCTTCAAAACTTCAAGCTGGTTCTGTCCTATGGCATCGATCAGCTGAGAGATGGATGGCTCTGGAGCAAGAACGCGTGAGTGTTAGTGGAGAAGACACCTTAATTCAGGCAAGCATCACTTGCAAATGCTTTTACTCTGCTGCATGACTGTGGAAACAACACATAAAACTGCATTTCCTTTGCTTCTTGGAACTATTTTTCCTTTCTCCTCTGCAGTTCATGCAGCAGCAGCGTGAGCACGGGTGTGCAACGGCCTACACTGCCATAGCTGTCAGCACCATCTTGTCCTGCTTTGGACTTAGCAACATTGCCTTCTGAGACCGGGTCATGTTTGCACTATCTCTGCCTAACACGGACCAAGCTGAGAAGAGCCAGGAGCCCCACCAAGCAGCCAGAGCATCGTGTACCCCCCCCACCAACCCTTTACCTGAGCTGGGAGCGTTCTTCAGAGCGAGACTCCTCCTGCAATGACCAAGGAGAAGACAAAACCCGGTTAGGGCTGGGGCACACACCGGCCAGCAGCCCTTGCAGCTCTTGGTCACAGATTGAGCGCCCTGGCTTGGGAGAAGCGGCTTGTGGAAGCAGTGGATTCCCCACAGGTGCCAGATCCAGCTGCTGCTCAGTATCCCAGGAATATCCATCAGAGCGCCCTGTTCCTGGAGATGGAGCCATGGAGACCCCTGAGGATCTCCACGGTTGGGACTCCAAGCGTGAAGAGTAAGCTGTGCGGGGCTTCACCCACCCAACCACACTGCCCACCGCTGGAAGAAGCAAATTCCCATGGGATGGTTCCTCCCAGCTCAAAGAAGGAGGCTGAAGACCCCTCTGTGGGACCAGGATCTCATTTTCCATGGTCAACCCCACCCTGTCACATCCTAGGGCACAGAGTCCCTCAGGTTAGCCAGGAGCTGCCGTAACGTGTGCCTGGCCTTGCCAGCCTGCTCTAGCCCCACTCAGAGCCTGCACGCTCTTGTCATGGCGTCTGGACACGCTCCCCAGCGATGGCCAGCCCTGTACTTACAGCCAGAGCTCCTTTATCTTCTGCAGCACCGAGGGCTCCTGGTTCCTGCAGCAAGAGAGAAGCCAGTTACCGATTCCCTCCCAAACCCCACCTTCCTTCAACGCTTGCGACGGAGAAAGGTCCTCTTCCCAAGAGCTGAAAGTCCCCACCACAACCAGCTCGCACCAGGACTCCCGGGGTCAGCGCCACACCGGGGGGATGAGGAAGCTCCCCCAAGAGCAGAGCCGTACCCGTCAGATGACTCCAGCCTCTGCCTCTCCATGGGCAGCACGATGAACCGCTGGGCCGTGAGGTAAAACTCGCAGTCCTCCTGCGGGGAAAACGGAGCCTGTGAGACACCTCTGCGGTCCCACCTCCGCTCCCACCTCCCCCGGGGCCAGCAAGCACCCACGCCGCCAGCCCCTTCAGCGAGGGATTTGTACCCCTCTGCATCAGCTGATGGCTCTTCAAAGAGCCACAGGCCAAGCTGGGCCAGCCCAGGCCAGCCTGAGGCCACAGGGACACTCCTGAAGCCCTGCAAGGGGACAGCAGGCAGCGGTCCCTCAGGTCTCCTGCAGCTGCACGACAGCAGGAAGTAACAGCCGGGTGGCCCTGGGGGAGATGCACATCTCCATGGAGGGCTCACGTCATCCCCAGCACCCAGGCCAAGCCTTCGTCACTGCCACAGACCCTCCCAGGAGCTGCACATGGAAGGAGAGAGCAGAAAGGCCACCCCTCCCCTGCCTCTAGCTCCTGGGAGCAGCTCAAAGCAGGTAAGCATGCAGGAAGCAAGGCAAGGTCAAGGAACGAGTCGCTTCCACTCATCAGAGCACTTACCAGCCTGGCTTCCTCCCGGAAACACACCGTGTACTTCTGCAAGACGATAATTCTGCAAATAAGGCTGGAAAGCCTGAGCTGCATGTGGGTGCTAGAAAAAGAGCAGAGCAGGAACATCTTGGAGAGATGAAGAATGGAGCTGGACCACCCAGGCACGTGGTGGGGCTTCCCAAACAGCCACGCCAACCACACTGGGGCATGCTGGCATGCCTCTCAGCTCCTGGTTCCTGCAACTTATTAGCTCTGCTACCAGCACCCCACCAGTCTAGGGCTGTCCACATGGGGAAACCGAGGAAAGGAGCAGCCCAGGCTACCATGGTTAACGCTCCGGCTCCTTTCACAAAGGCTATGGGCTCTTTCATCCTTTGCAATCACGTCTACACAGCATCACAGCTTCTGCCATCGATCCCTGCCCATCCCAGCCAGCCGAAACCGGAGCACCAGTGTTCCGGCTTTCTTCTCTCAGCAGCTCTTTTCACATAGACCTCCCACCCTGTGATTGCTTTAGCTTAAGACAACCTGAAACAAGACCAGGCAGGAGCCCCACTAGCAGCTCTGGAGAACCGCTGTCCCAGCCACAGCCGAGCCACGGGGGCACCC
>NW_010551614.1:5910-6391 GCF_000687285.1 Phaethon lepturus
CCCCACCCACAGCCGAGCCCCGGGGGAACCCACTTTTCCTCCGCCTGCAGAGCTTCGGACGTAATGACCACGCGGATGTAGTAGGACCCATCTGAGACCTGTAGGACAGCATCTTGGAGGACCCCAGGTTCGCCTGGAGCAGTTGAGTCACTCAAAACCTACCAAGAGATTGGGAAAGGGGAAAAAAGAAATCTCACTTAGACTTCCATGTGATCAAGGACAGGACACCATGCCTGGCCGAGAGCCTGGACTCTTAGGAGAGAAGGTCACCATTCACCATCAAGCTTATCCCAAGGCTGAGGGGTCCGGTACGTGCTCGTGTCTCCCGCCTGGACCGAGCAAGCTCCACACCAAGACAGAATAAAGAGACGTGCCACATTGTGCGAGACAGCAACCAAAGGTAAGGCAGAAGAGGAGCCACAACCAAGCATTTTTTTACCCAAACCAGCAGCAGTAATCCAGGCAAAAGGAGAGTGGGGAG
>NW_010551614.1:6422-9425 GCF_000687285.1 Phaethon lepturus
GCAAAAGGGGTGTGGGCAGGCTTGGGACATGTGCTCCTCTGCAAAGCAGAGGGAGACAGAGAGCAGCAGGATCATTACAGCCGTTCCCTTCTTCTGAATGAAGTTCCTGGTGCAGCCACCCCCAGCCTGTACTCAGCCATGTCCATGCTGGGTCAAGACAACCCCCCAGGGAAGCGCTAAACTGTTCCTCCAATTCTCATACCCGCCTGCCCTGTGGGCTGGGAGCTGTGGATCAGCCCTGGGCTTCCCGTCACGTACGTCATTCACCTGACTGGTGATGTTGGGACACGATGCACAAAGAGGGAACGTGAAATCGCACGTCCCACCGTGCACAAAAGCCACCCGCATCTGACAAGGGGAGCACCCAGGTGCTTTAATAGGTGCCCACCACCCTACAACGGGACCTTCTGGCGACAACAGCCTGCCAAACCTACTGCATAAACTCCTTGTACAAGGCAACGAGGCTTGCTCCTGGGTTTAAGGATGCCCGTGCCACCCAGGATCTTGCTCAGCCACCCAAGCAGTCCCCGCTGGCTGTGTCCCCTCACCCTGGTGAGAGAAGCTCAGCGTGCAGGTGGCCAGTCCCACCACGTGCTCACTCACTCTGGGCAACGCTTGATTCCCAGGGCAGCAGAGTGGCTTAGCACACGCTGCGAGAGAGCGCCAGCAGCAGGCAGGGCTGCTCACAGGACTGGGTAAAAAAAAGATAAAAATGAGGGTAGATTTGGAAGTTACAGATCTGAAACAGAGAAAGAAGGCAGCAGGTGTAGCTGGAGCCCAGAGCAAGCAGGAGAAATGTTCTGCTGCTCAAGTTACACTCCCAACCTTTGTTCACTGCGGAGGACCGTAGGTTGGAGTGTGGTCACACCAAGAATTCTCCCTATTAATCTCTTGAGCCCCAGGGGAGATCCACTCATTCACTGCTGGGTCTTCACCAGGACAGGCACAAAAGATCTCCTGCTTGGCAGCAGGGACTGGGCCATGAAGTAAGGAAACAGTGATTTCACCACCTCCATGTCTTCAGATGGGATAGGGAACGTGACTAGAGGGTCTTCTCCCTCTCACTGTCATTTCCCCCCCCCGCCCCCAACTCATCTCTCCTGCCATTTAAATCACAACATCCACCTTTCTCCTTCCTTTTCCTGGTAGTGAAGAGACAGCTGACTTGCCTCAGATATCTCATCCACAAAAGACATTAATAGATTGCTAACAATGATGTTGTCCATGGTGGAATGCTGCTACAAGCACCCAAAGGCTAAGAGAGAACGGCAGACCAGAGCACTGGAGCTGGGTCTCTCCAGCGTCGAGGTCATGACCACAATCCGTCGCAAGGCAGGAACCGCACGCCCTGCCCATGAGGGTCTCACGTCTGCTTGTGCACCCGGTTGTCTCACAGCACCTTCATCCCATCCCTCCAAGTCCACAGTTAACGATCAGCAGCACCGATTCCACTCGGTTGTTTTCCTCCTGCTTCCTTCCCACTGCCCATCAGGCCTCAAACGGGCAAGAGTCCCCTGACTAAAGCTGTCTCCTGCCATGTAGGATAGATCAAACGCCAAAGACTTTGCCAGTGCTGCACAAAAAGCTCTCCAGGAACTATGCAGGAGCAGGTTTTGTGCCTCAGAGCCCCATGCCCTGAATCACCCGCAAGAGGCTCTCCCAGAAGAGCGAGCATCCATAGGAGGACAAGCTCGTGGTCCCACAAGAGCCAGCATCCATGGGAGGACAAGCTCGTGGTCCCACAAGAGCCAGCATCCATGGGAGGACAAGTTCATGGTCCCACAAGAGCCAACACCCACAGAAGGACAAGCTCGTGGTCCCGGAAGAGCCAGCATCTGTGGGAGGACAAGCTCGAGGTCCCACCAAGGCTCACCACCAGACAGGATGAGGCTCCACACGCCTCAGCAGGTTCTGCTTGTGCCTCATGCTACCCACTGTCAGGACCACCCATCAACTGGCATGGTACAAGGAAGGACGGGATGCAAAGAGGAGGAGGAGGAGGAAGGCAAGGCAGCCTGCGAGTGCAAGGCTAAGAGAGGATAAAGATGACCTTGGAAACCACAAGCTCTTTGGATGAGAGCAGGGCACACATACCAGAGGCGCAAAAGTCAGCAAAAGCCACCAGAAATGGGCAAAGCAAAGTTCCTCCACCTCAAAACCCCAATAATCAAGGGCTTTGAGGAGGAAGGGTCGCCCACCCACCGCCACTGAACTGGGAACCGCTGAGCACTTCCAGGAATCCCAATTTCAAACGCTGTTGGTGCACCGTAGGACAGTCCCTTGTGGTACCTACCCGCAGGACCTGCCCGGCCAGGAGATTCTCATTGGCATCCAGCTGCTCATAATTCACCAAGAGGTTGGCAATCCAAGGCTGCAAGACGTAGACTTTAGGAGAAGACATGTTTTTGTTCTCATACACAAACCTACAGGAGAAGAGAGGAAGCACCAAATCAGAAGAGCGGGATGCTGCGAAGCTCCGGCATCCCAGGAACGGTTTTACACCCCAAACACAGCCACGAGCCCAGGGGCTGGCTCAAACCCAGCCCAAATCCTCTCGCTTCTCCACAAGGACACTCATCCCAAGGGAGCCATGCCGAGGAATATGCGCCGCTGGGGGCACGCAGATCCTGCAGCATGCCGCTCGTGCCGCCCAGGTGGGACATCAGCAGGCTCCAGAGCGGCGTGCGGGTCAGGTCAGGCCTTTTTGCAAGTCTCCCACCCAGTTCAGGACAATTTTTTTTCCCCAGCTCTTCCCATATTGGTTATTATCCCCCAATAATTATTTTCCCGTGCCCAGGACTTAACCATCGCTCTCTTAACTGCAAAAAGGGGGAAGGGGTCTCTCTTTGCTGGATAAGGGCTGGCTGCAGGCAGGGGATGGGGACAGACAGGGTTTGGGGACAGGCAGAGGATAGGGACGGACAAGGGTTGGGATCAGGCAGGGGATGGGGACGGGCAGGGGGTGGGGACAGGTAGGGATCAGGCAGGGGATGGGGACGGGCA
>NW_010551615.1:0-2503 GCF_000687285.1 Phaethon lepturus
AACTGCAAGTTTAACAAGTTGAGAATTTTTTATGTTGTGGTTTTGCAATCAGTTTAAGTCCGCATAAATCAGCACCAAAATGTCTAACCACTCAACCCACCAACACCTTCCTCCTTGACCTGTCATTTCAGTGTTAACAGGGATCAGGGAACCAATCTGGATGAAAAGAAGTCCATTACAATATGTTAAGTTTTATCCCAGATTCATTCTCTGACCCACAGAGAATAGGACACACATAGTCTTGAGCCAGCATGAAAAAGAGCACAGCACAGTGACAAAAATTAACCTGCTGAAGGAAAGCATAATACTGCTGCTTTCAGCAGCATGCTAGCTCCCCCGATCATGAAACTATGGCATTAATGGGTGCTAGGGGAGAACAAAATATCAAGCTTTTTTTAAAGTCTGTAAATACTTTGAACTTTAAAAGTACCAACATTAAGTATTAATTTAGTATTGACTTTGCATTTTTGAAAACACTCAGTGAGCACGTTGTGGGGGTGCATCTCCCCCCTCCCTTGCTCGATAAGCCTTGGCCTTGGAGCAGAGAGTTTGGCGGTTAAGGGCCCCTTGACTGTACCAAGCACTCTAGTGTAGATGGGAGTAACTCACCATCCCCAGACAGCCTTGGAACATATCTTATCTAGCTGTGACTCGGGTGGATCAGTACCAGCGTCACTGGGATGTCGAGAATTCTAGCAATTACCAACAAATAATTTGTGACAAGGATGGAAATTTACTGATTCCTAAAATCAGTCATCTCCCAGTCCTATAAATAGTGGTCCCAAGAGAGACCCTTTGAGCTCTCCTGGACTGCAGCGGGCTGCGACCAGCATCTCCCTCTGAGTGGGATGCCTCTCAGAGCCCGTGAACCCTCAAGTTCACGATTGACTCAAGAGGCTTGGCTGACCACCCGTTGAGCGATGCAAAGCATTCGATATGAGTATTCAACTGAATTCGAGGGGGGCATTTAAAGGTACCTTTGTACATATTTATCACTTCTCTTTATGTGTCTGATCTTCGTATGTTGCTATGATTTAATACTGTGATTTATCTCAATACCATTAATCTTAGTAAGTTTTAGGTTAATTATGTTACTAAGTTTTATATGATTTGATATTGTGATTTATCTCACTAGCATTAGTGAATTTGATTGCTGTTATTTTAAAGTTACACCAAGCACTACACCAGAATCCCCGATACCCTATTCCTTTAGTCATAAAACATTAACCAAGTCTGGGACTAGGAGTGGATTCAGCCGCCCCTAGACTCCTCTCTGAGAAGGAGTTTAGAAAGCAAGGGGGTTCACTCTGAACCTCGTGACTCAACGGGAGGGCATTCCTTTACTTTCCTTACCTAACCTTAGTCATAAACAGTCGACCAAGTCTGGGACTAGGGGTGGATTTCGGTCCACTCAACCTCGTGACTCAATGGGAGGGTCTCCCCTACTTTCTCTCCTCAATATACATATAAGCCACGTTAACCCGATTCAATCCGCGAACAAATCATTCCATCTAACTGTAACTCGGTTTCTCTTCGTACACCTTTTCATGTTAGGTGAGTAATAGAGTGAACCTTGCCATCGAATTCTGTTAAGTCGTACCTTTTTACAAATCTATATTAAAATCATTCGCTTTCTGATATCTTTGGTGGTGACCCTTTAAGCGTCCCAACCACTCGTCCATGACACATGTATATGAAAATAAGATATGATGAAGTAAAGTCAGCTTCATTCCACTGCTTTGTTGCATGAAGACAATTTTGATTACTTACTTTTGTTTTCCCCCACACATGTTCACCTTTCAGTACCCTTTTCCTGTGTTTGAAAGTGCTCTTAAAAGCATGTGCCAAGGTATACACAGAACATGTCTGTTAGGTAATGAATATAATATGCCTACCTGGCTCAATAGCAGCAGATATGAAAGACTGGGCTTCCCTTACTCTCTTCATCACTTCCTCCAGTTCCTTGGCAGCAGCTTGTGGTGTCATTTCAGGAGGCTTCACTATTGCGTTATTGGAGTGATTTATTCTAAATTAAGGAAAAATAAAACCTTTAACTCCCAAATGCTTGAAAAGGGAAAATGAAAACAAATAAGAAAAAACACCTCAACTTCCACGTATGACTAAAAACTTCAAAGTTCAGCAAAACTACAGATTTTCGGTGTTAAAATATTTTCTAGTAGAAGTCTAGAAATCTGTTTATTTCAGATCAAATTAAGACCTACTAATTACATACACATCGTATATAAAGCTTAATTAGCACCAAGGACTTTGCAGATTCTTTCACTGTTATGGCTTTCACTAACTCAAAATTAGATGTAGAAATATTTTACTCTATGCCATCCATATTCTTCTTGGAGAAAGTTATGTCCAACCTTGAAATTGGAGTTCATAAAAGTGTTCCAGTTAATTAACAATAGGTCCTTATATTGAAAAAATATTCATCACAGCAGTTTCCTGCACAGAGTAATAAATGTATAAGGATACTGAGAAATCTCTCATTCAA
>NW_010551616.1:0-2227 GCF_000687285.1 Phaethon lepturus
TGCATTGATCGCCCATGGTCTCCGCCTGACCTCCCTGCTCCCAGGGAAGCAGTCTCCATGGCTACTGGCCCTTCTTCTCCAGCGCAGACTGTAAATTCCTGCAGGCAAAGCCCAGCCTTGGGGGTGCGACGGGGGGAGCCGGGAAGGAGTAAGCAAAGCCAAAGAGAAAGAAAGAAAGGCTGGGAGAAAAAGGGCGTTGCTTGGATGGGGCTCTCCTTTCCACTCCCCTTTCTCAGGTCCCCAGCACCAGGGCAAGGCGCCTGCTTCCCCCCTCCAGCGCTGCCGCTGCCGCTCTCTTGCAAAACTGGAATTGGCTGGGATTATTTAAGGAAGAAAAAAAAAAAAAAAAAAAAAGGGGGAGAAGGGATCAGAGCAGCCGCCAGAGAGAGGGCGATAGAGTCCACCTTCCTCCAGCTGCCCTGGGTCTCCTTCCCTCGCTCTCTCCTCTTTAGCAACACCAAGAGCCCCAAACTGAACCCAGAGCAGCTTTTCCATCAGTTCGGCTCCCTTCCCTCCCTCTGTCTCACACACGGCAAGAAGAGAGCCCCTTCCTCCTCTTGATTTCCCTTCGCATGCTCAGCCTCTTGTTTCCTTTAAAGCACTAGAAATCCCCCCTTCTTGCCCCCACTCCTCCATGCAGACTGGGATTGCGATGGGAGCTTTGCAGATTGCTGGATTTTCCATCCTTTTCTTTCTCCTCCACTCTGGAAACACGCTGGCAAATAAAGCCAGCCAAGGTAAGAGAAAATCTTCCCAGCTCGAAGGCTTGCTGTTTGATGTGTGTATTAGGCAGCCGGACCTCCTCTTTAGATCTGGGATTTTATATGCAGGCTGGAGAAATTAGCAGCAGTAACAACAAATAGTGGAGGGGGTTTTAAATGTTGCTTGCAGATATTCCTGCCTGCTGCCTTTGATTGGGGTTGGGTCTTTTGTAAACTCTTTCACGAGTTGCATTTCTTACACTTTGTGTTTTCTGGTTCGGACCCTTTATCTCAAGGCAGGGGGTTACAGAGGCAGAAAATTAGGGTGGGTGAACCAGTCTGCACCCATCCCCGGGAAAATGTTGCTGTTTGGAGGGGCTTGGGGGGCTTTTCTGGTTTTCGGGTTGCAGTGTGGGGATAGCACCCGCGGCGGTGCGGGCGGGGAGGGCTGGGTTCGGGCTGGGTTGGAGGGAAGGGACAGGGGAGCGGGTGTCTGTAACGCTGGGAGGTCGCTTCTGCGTTTGCGTCTTTTACATAGGTGGGATCTCAGACCTTGTGCTGTGGGGGTGTGGGCTGCAGAAAACTTCGGGGAGCTGAACACAGCAAAGCCTGAAAAATACGGGCGCTCTTTCCCTCTCTCTCGAAGAGAGAGCTACGTCCCATCGTTATCAACTTCGGGCTTTTCTGTTTCACCCGTCCCATACGGAGCCAGAGTTTCTCCTTCACGAACGTACACATGTAGCTTTATGTATGGTCTATCTATACCTTAGGTTTTCTATAGCACCTCTATATTTAGCTCAGATTTTTCTCTATACACGCGCGCAGGAGTGCGTGCGCACACACAAACACACACAGCCCTATGTGCATGATCCTGTCGGCTGTCTCGAAGGGGTTTTTTTCTCCTTAATTCACCACTATCTATACAATCGGTTGGGGTTTCTTTTTTTTTGTTGTTGTTTTCCATAGCACTTAACAGTATGTAAGATTTATCAAAACCAGCTTTGGCTCTTGCTATTGTAGTAGCTGCGTGTTTAGGCGTACGGCGAGATTAAATCGAGTGTGAATGAAATATAGGAGCGCGGGATATAATTAAAGATCTCTTGTAGGCATTAGCAATAGGCGTATTTCAGCCCCACGCGCGTCGTCGCCCCGAGCCCTGTCACCGACGAAGTTAGAAGGAATTTCAAGGCTATTGTCTTATCTGGCTTAAAGTGTTTTTAAAACAATAGGCGACTTTTCGGGAGGGCAGTCTGGGCAAGCACAGGGGAGATTTTCCAGGGCAAAGGTTTGGTAAGAAGGCATCCAGCTTCACGTAAAGCTTTATGATTTAGGCTTAGAAAGGAATGCTTAGGTTTTTATCCCCCCTCAAATTATCTTGAGTGTATGCATTGCTTTCATTTCTTATCATAATATTTATTTATTAAGGCCTTTTGGTTTCCAGTTCCATTTAAGCCTGAGCCAGAATTGCATTAAAATAGCAAAGTAAAATTCCATCGTGCAGAGACTTGACAGATCCCTTCGGGGAA
>NW_010551616.1:2257-2639 GCF_000687285.1 Phaethon lepturus
GCGCCCGCCGTACGCCCGGGACGGCGCTGGCTCCTCCCGGCCCCCGGCAAAGGCACCGAGCAGACCCCCCAGGGGGGATTTGGGGTGGAGAGTTAATGCCCAAAGCTGCTACTGGGGAGCCCTGTGGGGTGCTGAGGAGGGGGCGGGCGCGGAGGGGTGAAGGTTGGTGCCCGCGGGGATGTGAGGGCTCTGGGCAGGGCTGGACCCGGTTCTTTTTTGGATGAGGCTGGACTCACGGACCCAGCATCACCGATGGCAGATAAAAAAGTGCTTTTCCTAGGAACCCGCTGTCGCCCGTTTTGATCCATGCGCGAGCGTTGTCGAGCTCTTTGCAGCCGCCCCGTGCACCTGGGGCGCGTTTTAGTAGCGTGTTTCCGAAAAG
>NW_010551617.1:0-15171 GCF_000687285.1 Phaethon lepturus
GCCCCCTTCAGGGCCGATGGGGCCCTGGTAGGAGCCCCAGGGTAGGCCGCGAAGCTGCAGGCGGTCCGGGGAGCGCGACCCCAGCCCAGGGCATGCTGCCGGAGAGCTCGGAGGGCTCTGGGAGGCTGCAGCCGGACCCGGGCCCAGACCCAGGGGAGGCCGTAGGTGGGCCCTGTCTGGCTGAGTTTTACTGCCCAGTCTCAGAAAGAGTGAGACGGTGTCAAGAGCTCCCACATGGTCACCTAGAGGTGTCCAAGGACCCTGCTGTATCCTTGCACGCTTCTGTCTGTGGGCCTCTGTTTCAAGTGGTCCAGCTGCAGCCCTCCTGCATGCTGGGGAAATTTGTTGTGAACTCAGTTATGTTCTCTTGCCTTGACTCCTCTATTGACAGGTTCATTCTTATTTGCTCTTCAGCCTCTTCTTCAGTCTCAATTAGCAGTGTCTGTTGCTCCAGTGTCTTCTCATTTAAGAGCCCTTTCTTTTACAGTTTTTCCTTTATGTTACAATTGACCTCCAGTTCCTCTGTTCTGTTGCTTCCAGGCTGCTGATTGTGCAACACCTTTCTTTGAGTCAGAAATACAACCTGTTCTGCAAATCATTGAGGTGGTGTAACCCGTAGCCTCTGCCCCCTGGTACTCACTAATCTAGTATCAAGTGTTGTTTCTGAGTCTTCCATAGACATTTTATTCCAGAACAGGGCATGTGTTCTGCTCTGAGTGACTCTTCCTGCTGTCTGTTTTGTGGCCAAAGTTTCAGACTTCTGCTAACAGTCTGGCATTACAGTCCCCATTTATTCAGTACTGTCCACGAGACTTGGTCTCTAGATCTTTCAGATCTTCATAAGGTCAAACATCATTACAAGTTATGAAATGCCAGCTATGCCTGCAGGCTTTGGAAACATTACAGATGCTACTGGTGGCTTCCGAATATCTGAAATTATTTCTGGATTCTTCCATCATAGTTCCTCAAAATGTGTCTACATCTTGAGAACATCTCATCTTGTTGTTGAGAACCTCACTAGATCCAAGGTAGGCTGTCTCATGGAGGTATTAAGCTATCTCTTTCCTCATGTGATGGTAAATCTTTGTTGGCAGGCTTAGTGGGGGCAGGAGGTATGTGTTTCAGCTGGCTTTGACTTTGTTTGCCTGAATGTTCTCTCTAGCCAAGTGCTCACAACATATTTTGGAATATTTTCTGAACTCTCGAAAAGCCACACATTGTTTTTTAAGATGCTTGCAATTAACTTTTTATGCTGCTTCATTTTCTGGAGCCTTTGAGCTCGGTGGATTGTGTATTTCCTTTGTTCCTTTCCAGCCTCTTTGGGTAGCTGATGTTGCTGTTCCACTTGTGTTCTGAGGCCAGATGCCTTTCAGGATAAAGCGATTTGTTGTTCCAGATTCTCCTACTCTTTTCCAAAAAGATCAACTAGAGATTGCTGCAGAGCCTTTTTTAGCAGGGGGGAGAAGAGTTCTTTGTCAACATCAGTCATAGAGCAATTGGAGAGCAAACTTGGACTTCCTCTAATACTCTTAGAATAGAGTTCTTTAGACTGTAAATGAATGATGATTAAAGAGTTCTCTGTAGAGAAACTGCAGAAAATCAACTTGTCTTGCTCTGCTCTCAGAAAATACTGTTGGGTCTGCTCTGCTTAAATGTCAGAGGGTTGTGCTGGGAGCAGAACTCTGGATCCATGCTTTGATAGGTTTACGCATCATTGTTTTGGGAATGGTTATCCTCATTATGGATTGTTTTTCTCTGATCAGGGCGTAGGGCTGCTGTTAATATCTGTTTGTTACACAGTGTAGGAGCTCTATGTGGAGAATTTAGATTGTGCATTAACTCTGTTTCTGGGTACATGTCCCTCACTGATACTATGCAGTGGAAGTACAGGTTTTTCTTATTTAGGTGATTTGACCTTTGATGAGACCAAACTAATGTTAGAGTGAAGTTAAGCCAGGTTTAAATCTAACCTTTAGCAACACTTCTGTCTGGCATAGGCTGAGATGCCTTCTGGAGCACCTTGCTCCTTCCCTGGCTGCTTGGGGACCCAGTGTGATGAAGCCTTCGATGTAGGTGCCAGAGTTATAGAAGAAGAAATTGGATTTGGAGCATTACAAATTCTAAAGTGGATTTGAACGTCTCTATACAAGATGTCCTTGTGGTCCTCTCTTGGAAAATGTTGAAGCTGCTGGCAAGCCTCCAGACTGCTATTCTCCCAAAGGATTGCATTTTCATGTGTGGGATTTGACATGCTGAAACTGAAAGGAGGAGAGAGTGAGCAGTTAGAAGCAGCCTGCTCATTTGTAATTTTCTCAGCCATGGACACATCCCAGTGGGTGAGCTAGAACGGCCCTTTGGGTGAACATGGGGTAGCCTTGTGTCCTTTAAAGTGGTTCTGCACAGCTTGCATCTTCTGCTTGCAGACATGATCCTACAGCTGGAGGATGCAGTAGGCTGCATAGCAAGAGTCCAGGCTTTCTCGACATGTATTGCTGTCTGCAGGTATTGGGTGCAGGCGAGCAAACAGGTAGCCTGTGGGGTTGTGGTGCGGAGAAAGACTGGAAGGTGAGTGAGGCTGCGTAGTGCTGGAGTAAGGGGAGCCTGCCAGGACATGGCTGCACAGATGTTGCTCTGATGGATGCAAGGGAAAAACACAGATCTCTCTTCCTTCTTGGATAAGGAGGAGGAGATGAACTTAGCTTTCTTCAGGTCCTCGCTGCTCTGAAGCTCATCAGACTGTCACCAAGACTGTGCTGAGAAGGAACTAGGCTCAAGCAAAGGGAATGTGATGAAACCACTTACAAAACCTCTTGCTGTTCTCTCCTCACAGGCACCAGGAGTGCAGTGCTTAACACAGAAGCCCGCACTGTAGAAGCGGATGTCTTGAGCCGCCGCTGTGTCATGATGCGGCTTGTGGATTTCTCGTATGAGCAGTACCAGAAGGCTCTCCGCCAGTCAGCTGGTGCTGTGGTGATCATCTTGCCACGATCTATCTCTTCTGTCCCACAGGATGTTGTAAGGGTAAAAAAAAAAAAAGGTTCCCCTTCTCTTCTGTTGGGAGATGTATTTGAGAGGGTTGGAGGCTTGGGTTGCTGTTGTAATGCACAATAAATCATATTCTAATTTTAAAACTTAGTTTTCTCTGTCTGCTTTGGTGGTTAATTTTTTTTCTGCCCTCTTGCATGTTTAGCAGATGCTAAGTTTGTGTCTCACTTACATCTTCAGCAATTCATGGAGATAGAGCCGGAAATGCTTGCTATGGAAACCATTGTGCCAGTCTACTTTGCAGTGGAAGACGAAGAGCTGCTGTCTATCTATGAACAAACACGGGCTGCTTCTGCATCACAGGGTTCTGCCTCGGCTGCAGAAGGTGAGTTCTGACAAGGGGTGGGAAAGGTTTAGAGGAAGACAGTCCCGATCGCATCTCTGGGAGCAGTCTGCTGTGTCATACGCACCATGAACCAGTGTTCTGTTGCCTTCGTGTTTATTTCGTCTTTGTTAAAGTGCTTTGAGATTTAATGGGAAAAAACCACAGTATAAGAGAGAGTACTACTTGATTGTATTTGGAAATACAGTTGCATGGAGTGAGTTCTCAGCTTCACACTGTTGCAAGTAAGATAGAAAGCAAAACTCAAGTTAAAAACAACATCGAAGACGTTAAGTGACTACAGTGTGTTGGTAGAAGCTGAAGCTTTTTGCCTGACCACAAGTCAGTTCAGTGCTTCTGTGTATTCCACTGTAAATAACTTTACTGTCTTACTGATCTGCTGCTCATGATAAACTTTAGGACTGCTGGAGAAAAGTTTTTGTTTTAGCCAGCTCAAAATATTAGGATTTCAGCACACAATGAAAATGCATGGTCACCAGGATTCTGTGTCAACGCAGAAACACAAGCAATAAGTGAGAGGCTTAAATGGTTAAAAGCTGGTTTCTCCAGAGCTGAATTAGCAAGGGAGAAAAAAAAAGGGATGAAACTTTCCCAGGTGTACTACTTTTGTTGTTGTTTTAGTTCTGCTGCACACAGCAACTGCCAATGGCTTCCAGATGGTGACCAGCGGGGCTCAAAGCAAAGCTATCAATGACTGGCTCATACCAAGCGTGGAGGTGAGTTGTATACTGATTCAGACTGGCAACATTGATGGGATGCCTTCTCTTATTTGGTCCTCATGAGACATTTGGACTGATAGGGGAAGTCAGGGGAGTCTCATCCAGGTAAGTATCTGAACTCCTGAGAACTGAGGCCATTGCCAACTCAGCAGGCATGTAGAAGTCAGGTTGTCTTTGTACAGGTGCACAAAGGGCAATACTGAGTGACACTCGTCTCTTTCCTCTGCAGGGAAGGCTTACGGGGCTGGGTGGAGAAGACCTGCCCACTGTTGTGATAGTTGCCCACTATGATTCTTTTGGAGTGGCTCCAGTGAGTATTCTTTCTTCCTGCAGCTCTCTATTCCTGCCTCTGTGTTCCTGTCTGTTTTTTCTCAGGTGGCCTCTGCCCCTATGTGTCCTGGTTTCAGCCTGGGATAGAGTTAATTTTCTTCCTAGTAGCTTTTTTTTTCTTGGCCTTAAAGATATGGGGCAGTTATAAGTGGAGCATGGTTGTGTGCTATCTTGAAGGCTGTTCTGGTACATGAGAGTAAATGTAGGGTTGTCACCTTGTCTCTGTCCCACTTCATTCTGCAGTGGCTGTCACATGGTGCTGACTCCAATGGCAGTGGTATTTCAGTGCTACTGGAACTAGCCAGGCTGTTTTCCCGGCTCTATACCTACAGACGTACCCATGCTGGGTAAGACACTACCATATTCTTGGTTGAATGTGTGTAGCTGAGATCAGATAAGAAGGGCTTTTGCTCCGGTCCTGTAGAGTTTTACAAGCAGTCTTTTACTTCCTTTTCTCTGTTTTGCTTCCCTCTGAGTATACAGCTGCTGTTAATGGCCATGCTCCTTCCTTTGGTTTCTTTTCTGTAGCTCTGCTCAAGCTTGGGCACAAGTGAAGGGAATGATGTGGGAAGCAGATTTCCATCCTCAAGCATGGGGAACTCCCAGTGTCCTGCTGTTACCTTAGTATGTGGCATGTAGGAAGTGTTTGTTAATGGACAGCTTGCCTTGAATGTCAGGTGCTAGCTGTTGTGATTTCACCACACCTCCAAGGCTGCGTAAAGGTGTTCGGTAGCCATGCAGTACAGCGTGCTAACACTTTTCTGTCGTCCTTTGATGGGCAGGTATAACTTGCTATTCTTTGCATCTGGAGGTGGCAAGTTTAATTATCAAGGAACCAAGCGGTGGCTGGAAGACAATTTGGACCACACTGGTGAGTTAGGGGCTGGCATTCCAGCATGTTCTGTGGCAAGGCCTTTTAGTACAATTATGTTGTCGAGTATGTCAGCCCTCCTGTGAGAACCTCCTTGTGTGGGCCTTGCTTTTTTGGAATGGAAATCCCAGCATGAAACATAGTAATAAAGGTTTGAATTTTTCTGTTCCAGATTCCAGCCTGCTGCAGGACAACGTAGCATTTGTTCTCTGCCTTGATACTCTAGGACGAGGCAACAGCCTTCATCTCCATGTCTCAAAGCCTCCCAAGGAGGGAACCTTGCAACATGCGTTTCTGAGAGAACTGGAGATGGTAATGAAAAACCATTTTAGGTAGATGGGAACTTATGACTTACTGTGGGGAGCTGCAGCTCTCCAAGAGAGGAATGCAGGGAGTAAGATGTGAAGAAAGGGTGTGCCATTGAAATACTTCATGTATTGTTTATGGTCACTTGAATTTAAGTGCAGACAAATCCTCATGCCACAGTCCCAAATGAAGCAGGCTAGATCTGCTGCATTTTCTACTGCACTTACGTGTGGCTTGTTGCTAGCAAAAGCTACCCAGTTGATTTCTGTAGTCACATTAAAACAGCTTTTTTGACACTAAAATAGCTTTTTAATGGCAATAACTGCACCTTACAGGTGGAAGTGTATTTATCTTCTGGAACACAGGAAAACTGGGTCTAGGTGGACGGGCAGCGCAAGATGGGGCTATGCAGTGACATGACACCCTGGATAGCTTGTCCTTTCCCTCAGGTTGTTGCCAGCCAGTTCCCAGAGGTGAAGTTTTCCATGGTACACAAGAAGATAAACTTGGCTGAGGACATGCTGGCGTGGGAGCATGAGCGTTTTGCAATCCGACGCTTGCCAGCATTCACCATCTCCCATCTGGAGAGCCACCGAGACAGCCTGCGCAACAGCATCATGGATAGGAGGTTAGAGGCCTTAGGGATGGCTGCTGTTGAATTCCAGTCTGTAAATACAAATTGGCCTCGTGACTGCTTGCGCTCTTCTGATGATCAGAGGATAGGTGAAAAAACACTAGGAGTTGGGCTCTGGATTCAGTCTTATGCCTGATGCAGTGAAAAAGGGTGGTTGCTATAGGAAGCTGATCCTGTTGACAAGTCCATAATCCCCTCTTTTGCTTTAGGGCACGAATAGACACTAAGGCACTAACCAGGAATACTAGGATCATTGCTGAGGCTTTGACAAGGGTCATCTACAACCTAACAGACAAGGTAAGGGTTGCCTGTCATGTAGTGCTAGCCAGACTTGTCCTGCCCAGCCAAGGTTGCTCTCACCAACAGCCTGGGTTTTTTTTTCCCTTGCAAGGGGGCACCTGCAGATCTACAGATCTTCACGGATCAGATGGTGAGCACAAGTGCATTTTTGTAATCTGTGGGAGAAAGGAGGCAAGTCTGGGAGAGGGGTCTGGTCTCAGCATATGTGTGGTTGACTCCCTCTTGGTGGTATTTTTCTGCAGCAGATCCAGCAGGAGCAAATAGAATCAGTAATGGACTGGCTGAGCAGTCAGCCCAGGGCTGCCCAGCTGATTCATAAAGACAGCACCTTCCTCAACACCTTAGAATATTATATGGGTCGCTACCTGAAGGATGTCAAACAGCATCATGTAAAGGCAGACAAAAGGTAAGAAAAGAGATGACAGAGCCAGACAGGGCATGCAAACTGGCTTACCCTTCCAATTAATTTTGTCTCTGGGCTGCAGCTTTTCTGACTTCTTGGCATGTAGCTGGAAGTGATTGCTCTTTTCTGCTTTCCTGCCAGTTGTGGTTCATGCTCTCTCTTCTCCCAGATAAAGCTCTTCACCATTCCTCACAGCACAGTAAGAAGTCCCAGCAGCTCCCTCTGTCTGAAGAGCTTGTTTTTTCACTGTTTTGGTTCCACCCTTCCCACTCTTGGTGCTGCTTCTGTCTGAATGCAGGAAAAGACTACGGTCTCCTAAAAAGATTTCTTTAATTGCAAAAAGGCAGCTTCCATCCTGTCTAACCTGCTTGGGTTGAAGCAGTTTCATGAATCCAGTGAGGCATCTTCCATGTGCCTCTTCTGAGCCAGCTGAACAGCATGTGTTCTGAATTGTATTATTAGGCTTTTGATTTTAGGAAAAGAAACACTTGACAACTCAGGTCGGTTCAAAACTGGTATGCAAGGTGGTCATGCTTGCCTGTCTCTGGTTGGATGAACTCCTTGGGAACAGAGGTCTGGGCTATCCTTACTGCAATGTCAAGAAGTGTCATACAACCTGAAGAATTTCTTCTTTTCACAGGGACCCCGAGTTTGTTTTCTATGACCAGCTGAAACAGGTGATGAATGCATACAGGTACGGAATTCCCTTGGGTATGTTGGGCTATTGTGTCTCTCTGTGGCAGTACCTGCTGTAGCAATTTCATGTGTTCTCTATTGCAGGGTCAAGCCAGCGATCTTTGACCTGCTTCTGGCTGTCTGTATTGCAGCCTACCTTGGTGTTGCCTATGTTGCAGTGCAGGTAAGAGAAGCAGAAGGTGGATGTATTATTTTCCTCAGTAAATCACGTTAGCTACAGTAACTGATGCTCACAGAGTCCCAGCACCGAAGCTGGAACAATAATGCCATGCCACTCTAAAAGTAGTAATCTTTTTGATATGTATGTTTTTGAGTATATCAGTTGGCTGTGCTGAAGGCAATCTCTTGCCATTCTAGTGCAAAACTATTTTACAGAGCTCCTTCTCTTGGTCAAGGACATGCATAACTCACTTGTTAAGCTATTTTGGCTATGTGACAGCTTCAGACTGAAACTTCTCAAGGTAGCTAATATCTGCTGTAATGTTAAAGGTTTGCAGCTTGTAGTAAGGTAGGAGTGTTAGGAGATCCTTTGAGTATCTGAACTTGGGATGCAGTTTAGAAATGCATCTTCAGGGTTTTGGGTTGGTTTTGGTTTTTTGGGGTTTTTTTGTGTGTGTTTCGTGTGGTGGGGTTTTTTTTGTGTGGTCGTCGTCCCCCCCCGCAAATGAAACCATAAATACATCCTGTGTCCATACTCCTGGAAATGTGATACTTCACGCCTTGGCCAGCCAGTTTAAATTTCCTGGTTTTGTTTAAGTGTTAAGAGAGTCACTGTGAGCTAGGCTTCTGTCCTTGGTTTCAGCTGGGATGGAGTTGTTTTTTCTTCCTGATAGCCGGTACAGTGCTGTGCTTTGGAGTTGGTATGAGAATAATGTTGATAACACACTGAAGTTTTAGATGTGGTTAAGTAGTTGTAGTGCTTATGCTCAGTCAAGGGCTTTTCAGATTCTCATGCTCTGCCAGTGAGGAGGCGCACAAGAAACTGGGAGGTGGCACAGCTGGAACAGTTCACCCAGACTGGCCACACGCCCAGTACATAAACTGGAGTTAGCTGTAGGGTGGGAATCGCTGCTTGGAGACAGGCTATCGATCACTGGGTGGTGATCAATTGCTGCATAGGGCATCACTTGTTCTTGTACATTCCTTTGTCAGTATTATTATTATCATTATTATTATTGCTGTAATTGTTGTTTCCTCTTCTCTTGCTGTCCTATTAAACTGTTTTCAGCTCAACCCACGAGTTTTTCCTGATTCTCTCCCCCATCCCACTGCGGGGGATGGTGGAGGGAGTGAGAAAGTGGCTGTGTGGTACTTAATTGCTGGCTGGGGCTAAACCACGACAGCTTCTGATCCTGGCTGGGTTGTCTGAAGAACATGAATGAAAGCGAAGTGCTTTAGGTCAATCTAAATTTTGATCTCTTGGTGTTATGTGTGTTTATTATTTGTCTGGGGAAACAACAAGCATTTAAACATCCAATGTAACAGCATAAACAGGAGGGGAAACATACACTTTGATTTCTGTCAGCTATCTTCATTATGTTTGTTATTAC
This sequence comes from Phaethon lepturus, assembly GCF_000687285.1. Lineage (NCBI taxonomy): Eukaryota > Metazoa > Chordata > Aves > Phaethontiformes > Phaethontidae > Phaethon > Phaethon lepturus. The sequence goes on from NW_010551617.1 coordinate 9,198, forward strand.
TTGAAGCCTGGATATTGTTATATCTGTCAAATATCTGAAGTAGCTGTTATCAAATCAAAATGCAATTAATCAAAGCAGAATCAAAAGAGGAGTTAAGTGAATTTCTAAGTCGCTGGTGAAATGGTGAAAGAGAAGATCCAGTTAAAGGATTATGAACTACTGTGAATCTCTGTGTTTGCCTGGTTCATTCTGACATTCCTGAAACTGCTAGCAGCAGTGTTTTTGTAGTGACCAGTATCATGCATGTGTTGAAATCTGAATCTTTCTCCTCCAGTTCAGAAGGAACAGAATTGCATCAAAAAATCTAAAATCTTTAAGGGTTTGCATCTTTACAATGGGGGTGATACAGGCCTGCACAAACACTTCTGTAAGCTGGCGCTTTTTGTACAACTTTAAGTAACTGGCTTCATTGTAATCATTCCTCGTAATTCACCAAGTCCTGCTTTGTCTTCAGGATGAGAGTGCTAGTAGATGATCCAAACAAAGTATTGCATTTGCACATTAGTATTCTTTTAAGCCTTCTAGATTTTCTTTCAGTGTAGAACACAGTTATTTTATTAGAATTTATAAGGACTCATGGTTACTTATTTTCCTTCTGTTTCCAGCACTTTGGTCTCCTTTACAAGATGATACAGAGATTATCCCTTAAAACCAAGCAGCAGTGAAGCAACAAGTCATCACCTGTACAGCAGCACTGAGCCATCGGTGAGCCCATCGGGAACCTTCTGCCTTCCATTGAACTCTGCTGTTTCTCTTCTTCTGCCTCCTCTTTGCTACTCTACTGGGGGAGGAAGACAGAAAGAAAATTTCAACTCTTGTGCATCTTTCAAGTGCTTTTTTTCACCTTCTTTCCCTGACTTGCACCATGTATGTTTTCCTTTGCTTTTTGGCGAGGGAGAGGCTCAGAGATTTCAGTAGTTTCTGCAAGTTGTTTAAACACTGAACGGCTGATTCTGAGCAGCTTCTATGAGTGTAAAACCAAGTGCAGCACCTTCATCGACACATGTGCCATACAGCCAATTTGGAAGCTGAAACTACAGAGTAGAGCGACGTGTTATCTCTGCCCATCAAACAAGGACTTGGAGCAGGCAAATTAACATACTATTAGCATGTTTTCTTATGGCACCTCTTCCTTAAGTTCACTACCTAGCTTTAGGAAGGTGTGTTGAGCAAGCTGTGTCTACAGCAAGCATCTTCTTACGTTTTGTTTAGACTGTGCAATAATTTATTCCCCTTTAGGAGGTGCAGTGTAAACGATCTTGACTGTTACTGACAGAATGAGGAAAGATTGTTAAAACGTGTTCCTTGCATTAGGGTTCTTACCAGGACGGGTTCTCTTCTGTCTCTATTGGAGGATGCATTTTGCTGTGTACTTGATTCCTCTTGAAGTTTATTGTCCTCGGACAGTTTGCAGCTGCCACCACTCTGTGCTAAACTCTTGCTTGGTTTTAAGGGGTGTTCTACAGTCCCAGCTGTTGCAGGATCATGTTCTGTGCTGTTCCATGTACTTAAATGAGCTGGTTATATTAATAGTAAGAGCAGCCCAGCTCCTGCTGTGCTCTGGTCTGTAATCCCTTCAGTCTGCGTTCCTCAGTTTTCAACTCCAGATGGGTTCTGGATTTTGGCATGTTTTCCCATGTTCACCTGCATCTCAGGGTCTCATTTGACATTTTTCAGCTCTGTCATTTCTGGAAACACTGTTCCTGGCCTGCACATGTGAGCAAGTCCCCAAAGTACTTGTTGCTGTCCTTTCATGCGCTGCCCCCAGTATGTATGAAGGGAGGTCACTTAGCCATTAAAAAAACAAAACAAAAAATTAAGTTTTATGAATGTCATTTTAAACATGGCTGTTTCTAGAACTGTACCTAAGAGAGTGTATCTTGGAACACATGCTGTCTGTTACTTTTATTCTTAAGCGAGTGTTATTTTTAGTTTGCTGATGCTTCTGGATGGAGAGAGCTATGTAGTTGCCCAAAATAGTTGCCAGTACTATGCAAAGATCAGGAGGGCCAGGTAACCAGTTGCTCAAGCATTATCATCATCTTAAGTTTAACTGTTTCCTGAATTCCACCATCCAAGGTAAGCAGGGTACTTCTCACCACTTTCTGGTGAGAACTGAAGGCCCGTTCTGGGCAATGTTGCACTTTGTTTCCCCCCCCCCAAGTTCTTCTGGAAAACATGTCAAGATACTACAAGTTCTAGGCTACTTGTAGTTCTAGAAGATGTCCTGACTGAATACCACCGTCCTTCCACTCAGTAATGAGTCCTTTCTGTAGTTTGTTCTATGCACATGAGGTCTCTTCACAGGCCATGGTGACCACCTTTTTTATTTTAAATTACTACTTCTATTTAAAATAGCATCTTCTACGGAGGCTGAAAAGCTCCTGTGGGTTTGAATGAAGGTGTAACCTTTTTTTGTATGCAAGGAAAATTCAAGCTGTGCATCCTTGTCTGCACCACAGCTGCTCTGTGCTCACTTGTTGGAAAAGGAGTTGTTGTGGCCAGTCACAGTCCTTGTCCTTTGGATAGGGACCAAAGCACTGATTTCCATCTGCCTTTGTTTCACTGTAGTCTCCTCCTTGGAGTACACTTACCTCATGATGTGTGCTTTCTGCTATGTTAAATGAGTAGCAACTTGTTCTTTAAAGGGTCTTTCCTTTTCCAGGAGAGCATGCTGACGTCAGTGGCTCACTGTAATATCAGCAGGTGGCATGGTACCAAGCACTCCTGAAATACCAGCCCTACAGGGAAACTTGCCTTTTTCTGATCTTTTGAGTGCTTATTTGAAATACATCTTTCTGCATGCATGAAGTGTTTGTGACACTCCTCTGCCAAATTAATTTATAATGACTTCAGAAATTGCTGGAGGAGCTGGAAGATGAGCCTTGATTGTTTTCCACTGACTTTTATGCTCTGTCCTTAGAAACTACATGTGTTGTGCTATGGGAAGGTGCATGCTGTGGGAAGGACTGTGTTGGTTCAGAACATGCACAGTATAGTGGCTATCTGAAGAACTTCTTTGTAGGTTCTGAATATCTGGAAGTAGTTTCAGAGGCCTCCAGCTGCATTGTACATTTCTACTATGTTACACTTGGGGGTATTCCCTCCAGTCCAGCAGATTACTTAACCAGGCTTAATGAAACTCTGTTACACTGAGAAAAATAGAAAAAAAAAACCCCAAAATTATTAGCAATCCTGATGCACCTTGATTTGATGCACATAAAACTTGCAAGTAGCGGGCAAGAGAGAACAGAACAGGCCCTGAGCATTCTTCCTTGCAGTGGAGACTGTCAACCTTTGGTCTTCCAGATCAGAAGCTCAAACTTAAGAGTCAGAAACTTCCACCGAGGCAACCCGATGTGGTTGCAGCTATGTGTCTGTCAAGGTTGTAGCATTAAAGCAAACACTTTAACTCCTTGCGGTCTCACCAATAAACTGCTAACACTCCTGATGCAGTGCCAGAGGCCAGTGGCAGCTATCTAAAAGAAAGATGGATAGAGGTAAATGAGGAGAGTTCATAAACCTGAAGGGCAGTTGGGATAGTACATCGCTCTCCCACGCAAGGGTAATTTGTCCTATAAGCTGATCAGATGCATTTTGTGTATCTCTAGCTGGCTGCCATAGAAAGTAGTTCTTACTACAGATAAGGGTTTATGCTTTTGTTCAAAGTGCATGTGCACTTGAACATTATATACTCAAATCTGAAATAGTCAAATTCCAACTTTCTCATAGCTGGAACAGAGTGCCCATCCTGGGAGTGAACTTAGCTCCCACATTGCTGTTTCCCTTGGGAAGCTGACAGAGAAGCTTGTAAATAGGCCCTGCTATTCTGCTAGGCTTTGAAAAAACAAGAAAAATGGTGCTGATCCATACTGCAGCATACCTGGTCAATTCTGTCACCAACACGACATGCAAAGGCAGAAATCCAACAGCTGTTCTGGTAAAAGAAAAGTTCTCCAATTTTTTCTCCAGTGTTTCTCTCAAAACATTGCAGAATTGCTCTGTGTAGCTGATTCTTGTTGCCCCTGTTTTTACCTATCATTTTTTTCAGGAGTTTTCCTGGCCTGGAAGGGAGAAGCATGGAAAGCATATGTCCACACATACACAAATGGATAGCAGTTGATGCTTCTAGCCATAAAACAAATTTCTTTGCTGTCTGTCTGAATTTACCTGTTGTCCTGGTGCTGTCAAAGTCTGCAGCTCACAGAAATCTGGTTTTCCAATGGATTTAAGCACTGAAGCTCTTGATTTCTTCTGTCCACTCCCACCCATGCAGGCACTAATGGGGATTGTATGTGAGTAGTTTGGACTATTGCAGTTGATGTCCCAAATAAGAGGTTCATTGTTAGGAAATTAGTACTGTGCAATATGCACTCCATCCTCGGTGCTTAAGAGGACAGACCCTGAAGCCGAAATGGAACTAGGTACCCCACTATCTGTGGCTGGGGGAGTCACCACAATCTATTTACATGGTTAAAACCCGAGATACCCCAGAATTGTTGTGGGGCTTGGTTTTGGGGTGGTTTGTTTTAAATCATGTGCTCTCATGTTCATAACACAAGCCAAAATACGGAGCTTCTCCTGCGCCTTGTGGCCAAGCTGGGTTTTACATTTAAGAGCCATTCAGTCTTGACTTACTGATCTGAAATGATGGGAGTGCTACTATATGTCTCAGTAAATTTGGCCTCTGGGTACTCAAGTGTGGGCTCCTGCTTGCTCACTTTGATCTGTTTAGTTTCCATTTGTAGTTACTGGATAGCAACTTCAAGGTTATAATCTGGAATATTTGCAGCTCAGGAAAAAGAGTTGATTTATCTAGCAATGTTAACTCAATTATTTATCTCTTGTGTGTCCTAAAGAACAAATGTATATTGAGGTGAATATTTAAAAGCTAATAGAAAATTCAGTGCAGTTGGTTTACCTATTTTTTCTGACTATAAATGTAATAATATTTAAGTATTTTAACATTTTTAATTTCCTTATTTGTTTGTCCCTTTTTCCGTTGGAAAAATAAACTGAGTGAGTAGGTTTGATGAAGGGATTTCTTGGAGAACTATTTGCTGCTGGAAGCTCAAAAAAATGGAGTCTCCTTGCATTATTTGAAGGAATAGACCCCCTGCAAAATGGGAGAAAATGCATGTGTTTAAGGGCTTACATCATCCCTTCTGTGCAGTCAAAAGTAAAATAGTATGATAGAAAACATTTATAGACCCTGAGCAAGATTCCAGCACCTTGAGGTGAGCAAATTCCCATTTATTTGAAGGGTTCGTGCTGATTTGAAGCAATTAAAGTTTCTCTGCAAGCAGCTTTAATATTGTGAAAAACTGGCTACCTGAGAAGGGGACACAGTGTATGCTAGTGGTAGATTGTTGTGCCTCTGTCATTACCAAATGACTCTTTGAATACTTATAAACTATTTATTCAAATTACAAACACTTCCAGAGGTCTGTTCCCTGAGCATGAGTCAGTCCAAGGCTGACAAACCACAGCAGCAGTAGTTGTAGAGTGGGAAACTGACCTAAACACACCAGAAGGGGAAAGACAGAGGTTGTACTTTCATTCTGCCGCCTCATAATGGTTGAGTAGCTAAGGGGTTCAGCGTGGTAAGGCCTTTCTTTCAAGCACCTGCTGCCCCGCCTTCACCCATGTGTTGTAAGGACGTACAAAGTCAGGCGTAAAGCCCAGCCGGGATGTTTATCCCCTCCTGGGGGGTGTCTGAAGGAGGCCAGGCCTTTTGCTGCTGGAGCCCTGAAGCCACTGGGTGAATCTGTCAAATCCCGTCAGTGCCTTTCTCTGCTGTGTCCCCGGTGTTCCCTGGCAGTGATATGGGACAGGACGGGGGAGCGCAGCCCGCTGCTGGGCTGGTTCTGAGGCGACTGGAAGCAGCTTGCGGTGCCCGCCGGCAGCAGGGCCACACGCGTGCCGGGCCGGCGCCTGCTTGCTGTGTCTCAGCCCGGCGGCGGTTGCCTGCCCT